>NW_015113490.1:26468-72522 GCF_001443285.1 Poecilia latipinna
AGGGCAAATTGCACCTCGCTGTGACTTTGTACTGTGATATTCTTTACAGACAGATTAAAAATAGTGTGTGTGTGTGTGTGTGTATATATATATATATATATATATATATATATATATATATATATATATATATATATATATATCTCAACTGTTTAATAATTCTCAACTCTTTACAGACTCAAATTGGCAACAAAAACAGTATATCAATGCCACATCATTGTCTATAAAATACATAACCATTTCAAATCCACACATTTGTTAACAAACTTGTCAAAGTTTGAGTCTTTTGCTCAAAGTTTTAAGTGAGCATCACAATTTTTTTTTCTTTCTGCTTAAGTTGAGCTTTCTCCTTGGTGCCATCACTCACTTTTATCACAAAATATCCTGTGCATCATCTATGTGTACACATTCAACAAGATGGCAAAAAAAATGCTGGATCAATTATTTGTTATCTAACTAACTGAGTCTTGTTGTGACGAAAGATGACTTTTTCTCGGAGCACATTGTTGCATCAACCTCACAGTCTACTCTGGTCTTCTGGTTTACATCTACTCTGCATCCCCAGAATCAGAACCGAACATGGAGAAGCAGCATTCAGTTTTTGTGCTCCTTGAATCTAGAATAAACTTAAGAAAACTACAACAAAGCTGAAACGCTGAATTCAGCAAAGCAAATCTACCCATTTGCTTAGCTCTGACTTTTATAACAACTGGACGATCCCAAAGTGTTCTCTGTTTTTCAGCCTGTTATAATTATCCTGACATTATAAGGCAGTATAATGTATTTTGCTTGTTGTGTTTTCCTTCTAATCATACAAAGCACCTCGGATTGCCTTGTTCCTGAAAAATGTGCAATGCAAATAAGATTGTATTACCTTGCCTTATAGGGGAACGTGTTAAGGTTTTATTTTTTTTCTTGCTCTTAATTTACCTTATACCTAAACCAGTAGAAGCTTTTCTGGTTATTTTTCTGTTAATACAAATAAATGCATCACTTTATTTTAGCTTACTGTTAGATATGCTAAACAACAGCCTTTTTCTCAAGGAGTTATCTGAAAGCTGCCAGTGGGATTGTAACACATTAGTGAGTCCGGCAAAAATCATTTTAAAAAATTTTACACGTCGCTGATAACATTTTTTCCCAGCTATTGCTTAATTGCTCTAGACATTTAGGTCCACAACATAAAATTGTATTAGACTCTATCCTACAATTAAAACCAACCATGTCAACAATTTGAAAAAGTCATTCAACAAACTCTGCTAAAAAACACAATAAACAGTGTTTTAGCAGAGTTGATATTCTAAACTTTGTTAAATTTATGCAACCTGAAAATCATCAACTTTACAAATAGCTTAAATTAAACCAAAGTAAGAAGCACACTTCTTGAAAGCTAAATGCAATTAGCATTTCTGATTAATGTTTTTCAGATGCACCTTGTGATTACAAGTACCCTCTGGCTGATTTTGTATATGAAAGTGTCCTTGCTCTTATTATAAAATAATCAGTGTTGCGAAAAAATGCATTAGTCGGTGGGAGACTAGATTACATCCACTAAGCATCAAAACATCACATTTTTCTGTAGAAGATGTGAATTTTAATTACCGCAGCCCGAGTCCTGATTATTGATCACACAGCCTGAAATCTTGTTTCATTGACATTTTGCTTCACTGCTTAAAACTAAAAACAAGTAGCTGCAAAGACGGCAAGAAAAGAATAAGCAATGTTGGTCCGATAGATGTGTGTAATTAGGTCTATGTGTGAAGAAAGAGAAAGTGTGGGAAACAGATTAAAGAAAGAAATCAGACTGAGAGGGAGACAGAAGCCATAGAACAATCATATTAGGGAATTGGGGTGAATCAGTGTTGTTTTGTGAAATGAGGTGCACCATCACAGGTTGGTTCCAGGCAGTGAATTGATACATGAAAGCAGCAAGCAACAGTAGTCAATTACAGCAGTGCATGATTAACTAAAACTAATTAAGACCTTTGGGTAATGGAAGGAGAGGAAATAGTAGCCGTCCCCTTCCCTTTTTTACAGTGCAAATTCCCAGTACAGAATCTGCTCAGATGCCTCCTTTGTTCTCTGAGTCCCAGTCCTCAACCCAGCTGAACAGTTGCCATTTCTAAAGTAACTCCCTCTCACTGACTCCCTCCAACTTACTGTTTTTTTTTTTTTTTTTGTGTGTGTGTGTGTGTGTGTGTGTATGTTTGCATGGCACCATTTTACGTGTGTTATGTATTTCAGGTCACAAATCTCCTTGTTGATATTCTGACAGCACAAGAAGTTCAATGCAGTCTTTACGGTTACTCTTTATGGAAAAAGTCATGTCAGACGTTTTTGAGCGTCAGCACAGAATCTCTGTCTCTCCTGTGTTTTGTCGTGGCCTCTTCATGCAGTGGCATAGCAAGATTAAAGCAGCTGTTGGATGCTTGCTTTTAAAAGATTAATTTCTATACTTCAAAATGTATTGCATAACATCATATTTCCATCGTATGCCTAATGACTGACAGACGACAAAAGAAGCTCAATAATTACTTGAGTCCTTTTTCAATCATGATTTTGTGAGCAATGCTGCACAGAGATGACATGCGGTTCTTATTGTCTGCACACGTGAATAAAAAAAAATAAGAATATTACATAATATCAATAAAAAAATGATATTTTATGCTCAATACTTTGCTTGGCTTCATTTGCATTAATTACAGCATCAGCACAGTGGTTATGCTGTGGCTATACTGAGGTGTAATGAAAGGCCTTCCAGGTGATCTGCGTTGTTAATTCTAGTGTCTCTCATCTTCCTGTTGACAAGGAAGATGAGATGCACCACAGTTCAGGTAAGACCAGTCAATAAGGCAAGGGCAAGAAGATGAGACACACAGTGACACCATCACTGAATCATCATTTGGTACCTTTGAAAGTAAGGACCAGTGCCGGTTCCCGCTGGAAAATGAAACCAGTATCTCCAAAAAGCTTGTCAGCAAAAGGAAATGTAACATGCTCTAAGCATTTATGGAAGATGGCTTTGTTGACTGTGGACTTCAGACAGCACAGTGAACCAACGCCAGCAGATGACACATTTTCAATTTTGTTTTTAACAAAAATGTAAATTTGTCTTAAAAAAAAAAAAAGTAACAAAAAAATGTGAAAAAACTTTTTTGTGACTGAGTTCTGAACTTTTCCTATGTTATAATATATTTAGCATTTTGTTCTTTTCACTCTTCACACTGAGTTAGTACTTGTCTTCTTTTCTTCCATAGAGGCTGCAACCTATGGTTTTATATTGGCTTCAAATTGATCTCTTATTGGGACCGAATCCAACATCAGAGGAATAATCCTCCTACCAAACTGAAAAGAAAAGAGCTTTAAGTCAAAATAAGTGAATTTGGTTCTTATATATATTGTTTTTTCCTTATCTACTATCTTTGCCCCTTTTTCAGTGGAAGTTCATACACTGGCAAAATAAGTGAAGATATTGATAGTTTTTGTACATAGTGCTGTACGTGTGTTACAATAGGTGTTTGTAAAATCTGTACTACTGTCCACCTCATTCTATTCATAAAAACCCAACTACATGCATTTTTTTTCTATAAAACAGAGTACTTCAGCCCTTCGGATCCCTGGTGTATAAGGACTTCAGAGGGAAGTACTTTAGGTGCCTCGATGGGGACAACTTCTGTCACCTACTCAAATTGTTTCTGTCAGTCATGGTGAAAAGGTAAAGACAGGAGACAGAAAATCACCACATCACCGCTAATGAAAGAGATTCTTTGACATTACATTACTCAAGCCAATTTAACTTCCGTACAAAGCAGGCAATGCACAAGACCTTCTTTGACTTTGCTAATGAACTAACATCCTATTCAAGTCAAGTATGGTTCAAATGCCACATTTTCCCACCATCTAATGTCACATTTCCATGTTTCAGCGTCAATGTTCAGAATTCTTTTTCCCCATGTGAGCACTATTTAAAGTAAGGGGCCAGATGTCACAGCATGTTGTTATGCATCAACTACTCTAACCCCAGATATAGGAATTACTGAGGTGGATTTCAGAATTTGAACTTAACATTTAGTGATCAGGGATATTATTACTAAACATCATTTGATATAATGTGGATAATTTTTCTGCAGAATGCTGTACAGAAATGTAACATTAATATTCTTTGCATGTTGGGGAAAATATCTAATATGCAAACAATTTATTGCATGAAAGTTAAACCTAGCCATTTGCATTATTAGGTCAATGTTCTCTATACACAAACTGCATCAACCAAAGCTGAAAACAAGCCTGTACTGCAGCGGCGCTCAGAAAAGTAGCCTTCATAAAGAAAGAGAGGCAGCTGCAAATGGACATGCAGCCACTTCCTGAACAAAACAAAATTAGAAATTAATGTTTGACTAGCAGTAAGACCTCCTTTAAATGAGCTACATATGAATGTCTTAAAAGTGAATAAATAAAATTAAATGAACTATTTATTTCTCTAAGTTAGTTATTTTATTTAAATTGGTAACACTTTATTTGAAGGGAGGTGAATAAGACTGACATGACATGTCATAAACACCTGTCGTGAACATGAACAAGCCTTCATGAATATTTACAGTATGATAAAGTCTCATTCATTAAATAACAACACTTTAAATACAAAGTTGACATTATTCAAAATGTCTTTGTCATGACAACTTGACATTAACCAAGAAATCATTACTGACATAAATTTGTTATAAAAGTATTACTGATTGCACTTTAAAAATGAGGTAACTTTATGTTATTAAAGGTAAAGTTTAAACAGTAATGATTTATTGGTTAATGTCAAGTTGTCATAACAAAGACATTTTGAATAATATCAGCTTTGTATTAAAAGTGTCATAATTTACCGAATAACGCTTTATGACAACAGTCATAAATATGAAGGCTCATTCATGTTCATGACAGGTGTTATGTCATGTTTATGAAAGTGTCATGACAGTCTTATTCAACCCCCTTCAAATAAAGTGTTACTTTTTAATTTAACTGAGTGAGTGACAGTGGGTTACAGAAAAAAAATGACAGAAAAGATCAAATAAATGTATAATTCATATGGGTTTGTGTTTTCATTTGTATGGTCAATTGTTGTACTAGTCATGTTTGCCTCTAGCTGAGACTTCCACTGTGTCTCGAATAATGCATTTTTTAGGGGCACATTGTAGGTTGACATGGGACTTTAAATAGTCCAGGGACTTTATAGATCAAATCTGGCAACCAGAAGCTCCTGTCATGACCAATTAGAAATGCTTTGTGGTTCAAAAACATGCCCATAGACCAGAAACAGCTCTACCTGTGGCCATTGTCAATTCACAGACCAAGCAACCCTTATAAACTAATGTGCAAAATGGGTAGTAGCGATTCTGAGTTCAACAGCAGCTATAAAGATTAATTCAATGAATATTTAACAATGTCTTCATTATGGGAGCATGTAATTGCTGCCTTTTTCATAATGCTTGACTAAGCCCAAAGAATAGGAATGAAGTTGTTAGCTTGGAAGCATTGAATTTGTCCCCCCCCCAACAAAAACAAATTACTTCAATGGTTAAAAACTCATTTAAGTACTTTGATAAGTACATGATGCATGGACTGATACTTTCTAATTCACTTCTAAGTTAACACTGCTCTTTCAAAACTGTATGACTTCAGTGAGGACTTTTTCCCTCCCCCCTCTCCCCATCTTCTTATTCTCTTTTTATTCTTGGGTGTCAAAATGGTAAGGGGACCTTCTAGAACATCCTATATGATTGATTTCAAGCCAAACCAAAGTTTAACTAAATAGACATACAATCATAAAAATGTACTTATTTATGTCAAAGTTTACTTCAGTCAAAACTAAATTTACAACAGACACATTCTGTGATATTCTGGCCTCAGCAAAATGGTGACATATTTTCTACGGGACGATGGTTGATGCATAATGAGATTAGTCACAAACTGGTGACTGCTGGAGTTTGTGGAAGCCAAAGTTATGTAAGGAGGTAAGGATAATAATTTTTTGTAACTGTGATGAAAATAGCAGCTTACAATATTATGAGCATGAGTACCAAGCCACAACTTCACTCAACTTAACAGAAGAAGGATGCGCTGGAATCTCTAATAGGAGTAATGCACGACAGAATTGATTGAGTCACGTAAATGTGCGACTTTAACAAGCAATAATGAGGGGAACAGATTTATCCTTGTGTGTCATATTGTGCAAAAAATAAATAAATCTAAAAAAAATTCTAAACTATTTAATAATTGCAGTAGTTAGTCTTGTAGAAGCAAGCAAAGGGTACAAAATGAAAGTATCTAAGCCAAAAAAAAAAAAAAAAGAAACAATATCAGATTATGATTTCTTTATGAGTAGCTTTATTCAAAGTTGCTGGAAAGCAGTGGTGAAAGTCAAACAACAGAGGTCCAAGAAGTGAAGCAGCAAAGTTGCACACAGATGCTAAGGACTCAGTGATGCTAATAGAAAATGAAGGTTAGCCTGATGCAACAAAAGCACAAATTACCTGCAACAATAATCCTTGTTATAACAGGAAAGTGCTAGAATACATTGTACTCATGTTCACCCCAGTTTGTTTCTGGCAATATTTTTCAATTATGTGTCTGTTTTTTACTGACAATGACAGCACAACTAGCTACCAAATCATCTTTTTTAATTTTATGTGACTATAAACTTAGTTCTAGTTATATGCATGCCATATTAAAATTCTTTAATTCTTTCTTATTACAAGGCACATTTTTGGTTCATTTCTTTGGCTTTTGATGGACACTAATATTATTGCCATATAGTTAAACTAATTTCGCTCCCTATTTTTCTGTTTGGCATTTCTATTAGGCGTTTTCTATACAGTAAATGGCCCCTTGAAAATCAAACCTGTCAGATGCCTGCCAGCCTTTCCAAGAGGAAAGCCTGAAGCATGCTTCCAGGATAAATATTTAATTCTCAGCTTTAGATTTGTTTGAAATGACTCATTCATAGTCCTACGTATTTTTCTTATGAGTTTTTAATGTGCAAAATGTTTTGAGTTCCAAGAAAAGTCCCAGCTAAATGAAAAATGTAGGCTACCTGCTGTCTCCTTGTAAAGAAGGAAACATTCTTTTATAATGAAAGACAAACATCAGACTAATAAAATATTCCAACTACAAAATTTCTATAAATCTGGTAATAATATATAAACATAAAAAACTGGAGACATTGGGGGTTTTAAGCAGTGTTTATTATGGCTTTATGTACTGAATAAATTATTGAATCAAGTTTTCATTACTAGTTTCTAAGTTTCACAGTTCTGATATATTAATATAATTTGAATCAGAATAATTTACATATTTCTGTATCCATTGTTATGCAAGCTAATAATGCAATGGCACCTAGTGCAATAATTAACAGTTGCCCTCACTTTTGCAAGGTTAATTGGTTAATTTATAGGAAGCCTCCTCCAAAGAGAGGTATTTTGGTGGCATATGATCTGAGGCAGCAGTGGGTGCATAGTGTATGTAGGTAAACACATACTTGCTGAGTTCACACCATAAGTTTAGCATGACCCTTATCAGAATCTCTGAGTCTAATTACAATTTAGGCTGTGGGAACCTATTGATTTGATGATAAAATGCTGGCACACCTGCATGCTGAATCATTATGATCTTTGTCTTATGGGCTCTGGGGAGCTGCTTCATTTAAGCTCATTACAGTAATGTGTGGTATCAAGCATTAATTGGTTCATCACGGTGTGAAGTGTTAGAAGAAAGAAATATACACATATATGTGCGCATGAGTTATCTGCCAAAAAAATATATATATATTTTTTTTTTCCAAGTTCAAGGAGAAACCTTTTGAGAATATTTTTGCATTATACAGACTTCCCCAGTTGCAGATTGCAGTCTGATTTAGACTCAAATAGCTTTCTAAAGTCAGCATGATAGTCTCTTAAAACGTAACGGTCCAAAAAAAAAAAAAAAAAAAAAAAAAGTGGTTGAAAGTGAGGGATAGCAGTAAGTTTTTTTTGAGCCATCACACTGTACATACATGTGTGACTTTATTAAAAAAATGAATAAAGTCTATATATATATATATATATATATATATATATATATATATATATATATATATATATATATATATATATATATGAATAAAGTCTATATATATAATATATATATATATATATATATTATATATATAGACTTTATTCATTTTTTAAGAAGCCCACCAGACATCTTGGTGAGCTCTGTTATCAACCACAGAAAAAAAGAGATAAATTATCCATTAACTGGTAAAGTTTGCAAGAAGTTTTTACACAATCCTCTTAGCATTTATGCAGTCAAAAGTTAAAAATGGTTAGCATAAACTGACCCAGATCTGCCAAATAAAACCTATGTGGTATTATTGCTGACTCCATCTGAAAGCAAAGGTCTGCCTGTAATGAGCTGTGAAATTACATTATGAACAGAGAAGGCCTGGCTCCACTTTACCCAGTTCTTCCAGAACACACAAGATGAAGACAAGTCCTCCAGCCCAAATTCAGACGACTGAAAAGATAGATATGGCGCGGGAGGCTTTAAGAGATTTGAACACTAAGAGCGATTCAGTCGTGATGGCTTGAGTGGAGAATATTATGGAGCAAAGTTATTTCAGGAGTGGGTGCATTGGAATAAAGGTAATGGCGAGGAATGATTGACATCTCGCCAGTGCACTCTGTCTCCTTTAGAGCAACAGATTTGTGGCCGATGAAAAATTGGCTTGGATTTACATCACCTTCATTATTTCACCTGGTAAGGAGAAGTTGGAAGCGGCGTAACAAGTTTGTAGCTGCTGCAGCTCAATTTCTGTCAGCAGATGGAATGCTGAGAACATAAAGATGCCATAAAACCTCTGCTGAAATGACTGCAGAATTGGATGAACATCCTTGGAACAGGATGATGTTGTTATTATGTAACAACTATCTTGCATATAAAAATAAATCAATGCAGGAGTTTCCAGATCAAGGAAAGTGGTCCAGTATCCATTGTGTATAACTACAAACTAGAAGATGTTTTGGAAAACATTTGTTTTGATCCCAATTAAACATAAGAGATCAAAACTATGAAATTGAAACTACTGTACTGGGGGTCATGTGATGCGGAGGTCATCCTCTGACGGGTGATATGTGAATCCCATTGCATCACATGCTCTCACAATCTTCTTCTCTACCCTTACATTTTGCATTTCTAGGGCCATATTTCTAGCTGCACCAGTAAGAGGTTTCAGAGAGAACATTGTATCTTGGTGAAATCCGGTTTTGTACATTTGTGGAAAGGGAAACTTTCTGGTTTGATTTGGATCATCATCCTGCTGTACACCTCAAGTGTTCAAATCTGTGGTCAGAGACTAATAGCCAGACATGCTCCTTCAGGACTGCATAATAACTCATCTGTCACATTAATTATGGCAAATTGTCCAGGACCTAAGGCAGCAATAGAGCATCACACTACCACCACAAGGCTTGGTAGATATTTTCACATGCTGCTTTTTAATTTATGTTTTCCTATCCATGTTGTCAGAGAGCTTCTGTTTAAATGATTTATTGATACCTTCAGGTGCAGTGGTAATCAGGGCTATGTGCAGCTAATGAAACAGAACACCGCCTAGTGAAATCTTGGTTTAAGAAGATAGCATGGGGTATTACTTTATTCATATACAACCAAGAATGCCTTATTAAAAAAAATGCTTTTGTATTAATTCAGGATATCTTTTTTTTTATTTCCCTGATAATAAGATTGTGTTGGTAACTTGACCTATGTATGTGTGGTTTTTACGGCCATGTTCTGTTGAAACAGAAGAAATCTAAAAAGGGGGCAAGCAGTCCCAGTTCTTTAATCGACTGCCAGCTTTTTGTCGAACACTGCTGTCAGGAAGTAACAGGAAAAAACAAAACAAAAAAAAACTGTCCAGGTCTTACACAAAACTGAGACAGGAATTGATTTTGCATAAATTCATTAGATATGTTTTTGGTGATGTTTCTAAAAATCTGTCGTTCACTCAGCTGCTTGTATGAAAGCAAATTTCTCAGCTAACATTATTACTAACTCCTCCACCAAGCTCTCTCTCTTTCTCGCTCAGAGAGCGTCGGGGGAGAACACATCTCCCCTGATTCAGGTCATTTCTTGGTTACTATACGGCTGCTATACATATTTATTTATTCATTCCCTCCCTAAGCTTTGGAAGTCGCACTCGGCCCTCCTTTTGACAACTGTAGCATCCATCCCCCAGCCCCTCCCTCCTCCTCCACCTCCTTCTCTGCCCGAGGCCCGTGGGTGGTTCAGATAATTTGCTTAATTTGTTGCCATTCACTCTCAGGACATGGATCAAAGAACTGTTAAATTGCACTGACGTGGCGGCATCACAGAGTGACTGAGAGTGGAAGGAGAGATGGAGATAGGAGGGAGAGAGGTAAGCCCTCCAGCAAAAGGAGGAGACATCCAACATCCTTACTGCTGCTATTGTGTGTGTGTGCGTGTGTGTGTGTGTGTGTTTGTGTATTCGTGTTCGTGCCAGAAGAAGATGAGGATGGAGACACCTACACTCCCACCAGCAGGGCCAAGTCTTGTTGCCGTGTGTGTGTGTGTGTGTGCGTGTGTGTGTGTGTGTGTGCGTGTGTGTGTGTGTGTGTGTGCGCGACTGATAGTGGCAGCAGCCAATTGAGATAACATGTCAATAGACATTAAAGCACCACTACAGCTGACTGTTTATTGGTAATGACCATAAAATGTGGGGTTATTTATAGCAGGGATGTTGTAGGATTAAAATAAAGGGGTTAGCAATGATGCAAAGTTTTTGGATCTGATGCTCATTCCCTGATCACTTTGCAGTCTCAGCCACTGAACCAAAGACAATTGTAATTTCTGCTCTCAAACTACTGATCAGCACTTTCTGTTCTTACTTTTTTTTCCGGCCTATTCTCGCTAATTCTAATTAATAAGCTGCATGAAACGCCAACGTACCGCCGAGCGTGATCATGAAAAAGACCATTAGAATGATGCAATTAGCCAGAGGACTCCGATGAGAGATACATGCAATCAGAGTGTGAAAAGAGGCAGGGAGGCAACGTGGCAGTGGGTTGGGGGATGGAGAAAAAGCAGATGCTGCAAAAAAAGGATCTTCAAAGAGAGGGATGGGGTTTAAAACCCAGGAGAGGAAGCTGCGGGAGCTCTTGTCTTCTAAGGCATAAATGTGACAGAGCTCCTCCTGGACCTGTGAAGACATTGAGGATCAAGTGCATTAGGGAATATTCTCTCTTTCTTCATTTATCTTTCCTTTTCTTTAATCTTCTTTCTACTTTTTTTGCTTTAAAATGTGAGGAAGAAGGAAATATCTGCTTTAAACTTTTTTTTATGAGTACAATTTACCAACTAGATTTTATCCTGCAGTATTGCATTTGTTGACAACTATTAGTGTAATATGAAATAATAATACTATGTAATGGTTAATCTTGCCTTGAAACCCCACAACAAACACACTAATGCGCCTAAACTCTAAGGATACCACATTTATTGATGTAATGCGATAGTTCTCAGGCAAAAAAAAAAAAAAAAAAAAAAAAATGGCTGGGGCATATTGTCTGCCTTCAGTGGAGATCCTATAGTTATCTGCAAGGTAGATTTGACCATATTAACTATGGTGTAGAGATAATTATCCCTAGCAAACAAAAAGATGAGCTGTTCAATCACGCTGATTTTTTCTCGATCAGAAAAAAAAAATCCAACAAAAGGAGGAGACATCCAACATCCTTACTGCTGCTATTGTGTGTGTGTGTGTGTGTGTGTGAGAGAGAATGTGCGTGCCAGAAGAAGGTGAAGATGGAGTCACCTCCATCAGAAACAACTGGAGTGAAAAGTGCAGTGATAACATTTTGAGAACTTCCTAATATGACTGGAAACAGAAACCCCCCCAAAAAACCCACATAATTTTATTCCAGTTTGAAAGTGCAAAAAACAGTTTATTTTGTAAATTAGCAAAGGTACCAAATAATAAAATGTTTATCAGCATTTTTAACTTTAAAAAATTTTGACAACATGTTTGCATAAAGATTGCATTTCACCAGCTCCCCAGCAACCCTACAAAAATAAGAAGATATAGAGGATGGATGGATGGATGGATGGATGGATGGATGGATGGATGGATGGATGGATGGATGGATGGATGGATGGAGGATGGATGTGTGCTCTGACAATACACATGAATTTAAATGTTAATCTGGATGAGAGCAGTGGCCAAAGACGTGACAGTAACATGGCTACCATAGTATTGAATTAATTATCTTAATTTTTTTTCTAGGTGTATGTATGTATACTATGCTATTGAGGTAATGCACATAAATGCATAAATACACTTTACCTTTTGGAGCAGTACATATTTTATCAAATATTTCCACATTTGTAATCGCCTGCCTGCAAGTAAAATAGTTATAATTAATTGTTTAATTGAAAGACAATTTCGACAAACAATCTCATAAAGCATTAGATACATATCTGAGAGGCGTCATAGCATTGCAAACCTTAAGACATTAAAGCAAAACTGCAAAAATGTGCTTCTTTGATGATAAAACTGAATCTTATCTTAAGATCTGCGTGTGCTGTCATTCCCCTTTGAAATAAAAAAAAAAAAAAAAAAAAAACCTGGATAGTGCCTGTGCCTCTGCTTTTTTCAAACAGATATTTGAAAATAAAATAGCAATGACACATAAAGCAACGTAACCATGATTTAATTCATCAGAATACCAAACGACTCTTTGTAAAACTCTCTGCGGATTCTCCTTGTTCGGCTCAACAGCACACCATGTGCCATCTCTTTCTAGAAAGGCTCAAGAAAAATGATTTCTTTTTAATGTCCTGTAATGGCATGCGAGTTCAGCTCTATAAATATAGAAGCATTATTGAAAATCTATATATAATTTCGCAAGAATAATGATGACAGACATTTAGATGGGAGTGAAAATGCTTGATATTTTTGGTTTTCAGCATTGATCCACACGTCCATATGTAAACATGACAGGATCTTTGTTTATTGAAATGTGCTGTTTGCTCCATCGATAAGACTTGATAGTTAGCTGTCCATATCACAATCTAAATTGGACTGATTATGGTATAAATATCCAAAGAAATTAGGGTTGGCGCTGATAGAGATTTTTGGTATTATCATTTTGTTATTACTTTAGTTCATATTCAGTTTAATGTTATGTACTGACCTGGAGGTCAGGACTGTCTGTTTCATCTTCATGTGAAACAGTTAACTCTGTGTTTCCCAGACCCTAAATTCTTATCAGTCAGAATACCTCCTAACTGCCTGTGAGCAGTTGTATTTTGTTTTGTTAACAGCTTGACCGAGATTTGAACTGGGCTCAGACCGTAGATCAGATATCACACCTGGCTGGTTTGTTTAGGTTAGAAGTTTTACGACCTCTGTTGTTTTCCTGACTGCTTCCTGTGGCTGTTCTGCTTTGACAATAAAACAGGGGCTCACGCAGAAGCAGATCAGAACTCTCTGTGAACGGCCTGGAGAGGCGGTTGGCGGAGATTTCTCCTTTTGAAAAAGCTTTGCCTTAAAATTCATATATGTTGTCTGTGGTTCTTTAATATAGGTTCGAGAAAAAGTACCTATCAGGCGCCAAGGTTTGTATGCCATCTAATATGACTTAATATTACCACCTCTATTCTACCCTCTGCTTTCTATTCATATATGTCTTGTGGTTAGATTTTCACAAATATTGCTAAAAGGAAACAGCGTCTTCATCTCTAAGTTACATTCACATATGTGCCATCTTATGCTTCTTGTTGACATACAGCTCTGATACGTTTTTAGATGACATTCAAAATGATTCATCTTCATCATCAAAGTGTGTCATACACTGTACAGTGTGCTCATGTCTGTCTTTGTAGGTTTGCATAGTTATAGAAGTAAGGCGCTTATCCCACAACACCTATCTGAAAAGGCTTAAACCTGGAGAATCTGATTACAGCTGGAAGCACTCGCTCCCTCCAGAAATGCTTTCTTTTGTGACAGTGTCTTTTCTTTTCCCTGTTATTGGACATTGCTTGCCGTGCTTTCGACTTTGCTCCATTTGTCCCTCTATTTTTAAAAGTCCTTTATTTTCTTTTAAGCAGAAAGCAGTGTCTAGTTTATGGGGTTTTTTTTGTCAGTTTTCCAATGATTTATAATGTCTTTGAGTACCCCTTCAGATTTGCAGCAGAGTGTGCCATATCTCTGCCTCTGATGAGTTCAATCACATGCAAAATACAGTTACCGGTTCATTTTGAATGTGTCCTGATTATTTGAATGTGTTGGAGAGGAACAATGTAATGCTTCTATATTATATTAAGTGTTGCAGAGTTTAGGATAGTATATATTTTTTCAGAGCCCCAACTTATTCACTTCTAGAATGGGTAACGGTTGAGTGAGACACTTAGACACTTGCTATAGAACGTGTTGTTTCATTTAGGGACAATGAACACATTCCAGTTGGTCAAAATATGTAAATAAAATACCTCCAAACTCAAAAGATTTCAGGTGACCCAAACACTGGGAATGCTCAATTATGGTGCAGTAGACAAAAAAGAAACATTTGATCCCATGAGATTTTTATTGATCTCCTACACTATATTTTCATACTATATTTTTTATGTAAAGTTATGGATTTTTTTTTTTATCAATAGCTAGGATGTTTTCAACCAATTCCTTCAATTTGTAGCCACTCTAGAAATACTTTGTACTTTGACTGTTTATAATGTATGCTATAAGAGAATTTCATCTTACTCTTTGCTCTATTATGTGATGTTAATTGATTTCAATTGATTACTGGGAATTTTTTTTTTTTAATCATATTTTGTTTTGTGTCTCAACCAATTACAGTGCTTAGAAGTCAGCATCACACATAACAACATGTTCAACCACATCTTTTCACTAAGATAGGAATTTAGTCACTTTCAGCAGCTGCCTGAATTACTAGGACTCCATTGGCAGGAACTTTTATACTAAGAAGGAAACGCTCTGAGAATCTCTGAGAATACGGCCCCAGGTCTCTGGGTTTAATTTATGGATAACCAGCAAGGTGACTTAAGAAGGGAAAAATGCACATTTCAAATTACAATAACACAAATAAAACCAGATAAAGCACAAACATGCAACAACTTCACCATATCACACTGTGATATCAAGAGTAAATTATCTTAATTTGTTGTTGTTCTCACATGCATCCGTAACCAAAGTCGAAGCCAACAAACAACAAATAGGTGTATTTGATGTAGTTTGTGATTCTGTGGACAACTGCTAAAATTTCAAGAATGTCAGCAAAACTCTAAAACCTGCCAAGAGAGGTTTGGAAGCTCACATGGATCCAATCATTTTAAGAGGCTCTGTCTGTCTGTCTCTCTGTGTGTCCACTACATATGGACAACTTTACAGTGAAGCTCACAATAAAACCCCAACAAACCCAGAATGCAAGACAGTGAGTAAGCCTGTAAACTTATGAAGCATTTTGCACAATGTAGACACTGAAGTAAGGTAACCTATTTGTACAATCACAGAATTTGCACACTAGAGTCAAAAATATCAACAAAGTTTTCAAACGGATATTTAGCTTACTTTTTGCTATTAAATAACGTAAACATTATACCTAATTAGGAAGGCAATTAGTCATCTTTTTTTGGTGATGGTGTGAAAAGAAGCTCTTGAAAATTCTTAAATTTTACCAAACTTTTTGAGAAAACAAAAAGAAAATATCATTAGCAGAGAAAGTTCCCATAGAATGCAGAACAAAGTTCTTCATGAGAGTCTCGCTTGGTGTGTGGGATCCAGTATTTATTGTTTCCATATATTTTCTCACATAATTATTTCAGTAGCTCCAGCAGTGAAGAGCATTCCATCTAACTTTTAACCTTGCAGCAATTCATGATGTTCTAAAATTGGCAACAGGAGATAAATCAAATCGATACTCACCTGTTAGCGTCTCAGAGTGTTTCAGGGTACATGTGCCTCATCCTGAAATGCACTTTCTGTCTACAGAGACAAAGTTGGATTTAACATCTTTTGATTGTTTCTCTTTTTTAATCCATTTCCTTCTTGAGAAGAAGGCAAAGTAAGCACAGCATGCATTGCAAATAGAAAAAAATGAAAATAATAAATATTGCATACAGAAGTTTGGGGAGCTAAAACAAAAACAGCTGCTTGTTTTTAAAACACTCATTTCAAAAGTCTGCATGAGAACAATTTTCCCTTGAAACATACCCCAGGCATCTTGCATTGCTCAGGGTTGCATTCTAAACCATGTCCTTTGCTTTCACAATCGGAACTGTCCTTTCACTTTTCATGTGAAAGGACAAAGTGATTCATCGTCAGTTACATGTTTATTGCTTGCTGAACTCAAATCAGAAAAGGGCTAGAAAAAAAATAGCTTCTAATAAGTTTTGAGAAACTGCAGAGCTTCACAACTTTGATTTGGGATTCTGTTGACAGGACAACTGAGAGCTGACATGCAAACCTCTGGGTCTGTGCGCAACGCCTTACCTGCTGGTGGTGGTCAAAGGGCCCTGTGGTGCCAGGGCATGACAGCCTTGTCTGCCCCAGGGCAGCTGTGGCTACTATTCAGCAGCTTGCCACCATCAGTGTGTGAATGGGTAAATTACTGAATGTAATGCAAAGTGCTTTGGGGTTCCTCTGGACTCGATCAAGCATAATACAGGTACCGACTATTCACCATTTTAAATCAGCAAAAGAAACACAATGAACACAGAAATGTATGACATTTTCCAAATATGATATAAAACTTTGTATGGACAGTCTGGGAATAGCTAAGACATTTTTGTAAAACGTGAAATCCTGAAAAAGCCCTTTTCCATTATTTATAATGTTTTGATCTAGTTCTCTTACCTCTGTGTTTTTGGATGTTCACATCTGTTGGATGTTCACTCTCGCCAAACAGGCACAGTAAGTAAAACTGAATTGTAATTTTGTTAGCATGACCTTTTGTTCATTTATTGTTTATTAGAGAAAAAGTGAAACAGATGAAGAAAATGACAGTGGGTTGCAACACATTATTTTAGATGACTCTGATTTGGTCTGTTGCTCTTCACTACAGGGGAGAAAACTCCATCTGCGGAAGCCTCTCAATTCTGAGACCAGACTCTTTCCACTTCAGTGTCTGTGTAAAATGAAAATGAAAACTACATCATGACTATATCTTCCCAAATTCCTCTGCAAAAGATACACTCAATTAGTAGAAATTTTCCCTGCACAACATAGAAAATTGATGTCTGAGAAAGTGTAGGCACAGTCAAATTTTTTTATTGTGTTTCAATAAGCTTTCAGGTGTGCATCTTTCTATTTTTAAATAACAGCTTGAACGGCGCTGTGTAACATGTTCAAACTTGTTTATTTTAAACTTTAAACTTCATCACAACCAAAACCTGTCACTGGCCTGCCCGCTGTGTTCATTGGTCTTCATGATGCGATTTGTTCACTATTGTTTTCTACCAAACATCTGAAACTTTTGTCAAACAGCAGTAATTATTCTGGGATTAAATAAATAACATAGAAGTGGATAAGTTACCCTTATGGTGACTTATTCATGCAGATAGCTAAATGGGATTTTATTTAGGGATATCTAAGTAAAGGTGGCTGACTTCCAGCACATGCCCTACCTCAAAACCAGATATATCAGACTGATGTTTATAAAATAAAATCCTCAACATAAAATCTTGATAAAACACATATTCCAGAGTTTGTGATGGTAATGTTAAAAGATAACAAGTACAACAAAGTAAATTTCCAGAACACAGTTCAGAACCTAAACATGAATTCTAATCAAAGACCGACGATGCATGTAATTTAGTTTAAAATTGTAATGTTTTTTACTAGGCGTGTTGATTCAAAGATATTGCTTTTTAAGTTGAAATGAGCTTTACTTCGCTGCATAGTTTCCTTGCATAGCATTAGAGAATGAGCAAAGAGAAGGAACTCTCGCAACACTCACCTCTAAGCATTTCCTGATGACAGTAATACAGTAGTACATGTCACTTTCCCCAAAATTGACAAAAATTGCCCCTTATTTCCCACCAAATCTCCATCATTCACATGAAGATCCATGAGGAGAATATCCAGGAAAGTCAGCAGGTTCTGGGTGCTGCATGACACAGTGAAGTGAGTGTGAATACTCTCCCAATTTTCTAAAAATGAGGCACACATGATTATATTCTCATTATGCTGACATTCTCCATCCACCATCGCTCGATAGCTTATGATGTTTCATCCACACCTTCTGCTTGCTAGATTGATACAATCCTAACTATGAAACTTGCGAGTTATTTTCATACATCTACATAATTCTCACCAATAAATTACAGACCTGCCGATTTAAAAAAAAAAAACAAAACAAAAAAGAAAAAAAAAACAACTACTGCATATACTGGTGATTCAAATTATGGCAAAAGAAAGTATTTATGTTCTTTGATATACCGATGATAAAGGTTAACTAAACATACATAACGAGACAGTTTTGTGAAAAGCAATATATTGCCAGTTCAGCTGCTTCTTTTTGTAGCCCCTATTTATTAAATAGTCTTCCTTATTCTGGGATTTCCTGATGTGGATTTTTTTTTTTGTCCCCAATTTGAACTCATTTGAATTCCAACATATGAATCATGTTGGAATAAACATGTTGGTCGATAATGAGTCTCAGATAGTTCATTTAAGTTAATATAAATGGCATGTACAATTAAGCCCAAAATGTTAAAAACCTCTTGTAGGTTTAGATTTAAAGGCATTTTTATTTTTTATCAATTTTGAGCAAAATAATCACTGTTAACTATGAATGTAATAAAAGTAGTACTTTTTAGAATGGGCAGCTGGCAAGCTAAAGTCTATAATGGCATCTCTGTTAAGTAGAAACAGGAGGGTACTATTGGATCAGCAGCCTGGTTGTTCAGCAAGTTAGTATCAGCTTCATAGACTCCCAGAAATCACAACATTAGTTGGTTACATGCCTGTTGTCATAGGAATATTGACTGGCCCAAACCACCATTGATTGTAATAAAGATAAGTCTGTCAAATGTTTTACATAGCCAATTTGTTTAATTTTCTTTTTGAATGTTCTTATTCTTATTGGAATAATTCAAGATGATAGGTACTTTTTCTCGAACCTATATAAAAAGACCACAGACAACGTATATGAATTTTATAGACAAAGCTTTTGCAAAAGGAGAACTCTCCATCAACAACCTCATCAGCCGTTCACAGAGAATTCTGGTCTGCTTTCGCGTGAGCCCCTGTTTTATTGTCAAGCAGAACAGCCAGAAAAAAAACAACAGAGGTCGTAAAACATTTAACCTAAACAAACCAGCAACTCAGTTCCAGGTGTGATATCTGATCTACGGTCTGAGCCCAGTTCAGCTCTAGGTCAAACTAACACAAGAAGAATTTAAGGTCTGGGAAACACAGAGTTAACTGTCTCACATGAAGATAAACAGACAGTTGTAACCTCCAGGTCAGTTTATACACACATAAGGAAGAGAACACTTTAAACTAAAAATCACAATAATACTGATTAACATTAGACTGAATATGAACTAAAGTAATAACAAAATGATAATACCAAAAAATATCTAACACAAGACTCATTTGAATTGTAAACACATTAACTTGAGAACAAATGCACTACTGTCCATTTAGGTACAGAAGACAAGCATAAGTAATGACAGTATCCTTATTCCATTGCCTTGCCTTGTATCTGATCGTTTGAAATAAAAAATAAAAAAAGTCAGTGCTTTGTTCAGTTTTGTTATTCAACAAAATGATGTGGGGAATTTTAGATTTTGTTTTGACAACAATGTCATTGATGAACTTGGACAAAAGGAATGAATTTAAGCTAATATTTCACATGTCCGACTCAGTCGAAAAACTTTTTTCTATGCTTTAAAATGTTAGTCCCTTGAGTGTTTCTGTCACAACCTCAACACATCTGGTACTCATTCAAACATGGTACTATTTGGATATATCATTCATACCTTTTTGTCTTATCCCTCATATGAGTATTTATATCTTCATTCAAAACTGCGCCTATTGACTGGTCTCATAAAAGTGCCATTCATCAAGCCTCAGTGGCACCGGTGCTAGCTGCAGATGACAACAGCTGTCAAGATCTGACAATGCAATCACGGCAAGTGGGCCAAGCGGGAGCGGCTTGAGATAACATAAAGCAGGATTGTTTGACGTGAGGAGAGCGACCGGTAGTTAGACACTCAATCAGGAGGGGACAGAAGGGCTTGCCAATCTCCATGGGTCACAAAGCGGCCTCCATCTGTCACTCCTAGGCCCTTAGCTCTCCACCGCTCTTCCACATGCAGACAGAGAGACACTGGAAACCACTAAAGGGAGAAGTACCATGCAGAGCCAACATAGCAGGAGGACAGCAACTGCTAATGAGGAGAGTTGAGCTCTTTACAGGCAAGTCACAGTCAATGATAGGCCTTTAAAGGCAATCGAGGAGCCAAAAGGGGATGAGCAACGGCAACATTATCATTTTAATTTATGCCAAAGACAAAAAAAGAGGGTTCTTTAACCAGCACAGTTTCTTGCTAATCAAAACCAGAAACACTCAAATCTCCAACTTCAGACATGCAAAGGGGATTTAACTGGTGTGCAGAATATATAAACTATTAAAAGAAAATTGGCTGCATTTTT
The DNA here is from genome assembly GCF_001443285.1 of Poecilia latipinna. Lineage (NCBI taxonomy): Eukaryota > Metazoa > Chordata > Actinopteri > Cyprinodontiformes > Poeciliidae > Poecilia > Poecilia latipinna. The sequence goes on from NW_015113490.1 coordinate 47,188, forward strand.
CTAGTACTTTTATCAAAATGATTGTTATTGTATTTACACTTAGCCAATAGTTATAATCCTGTGAAGTCAGTCTGTGCAGTTTGAATGCCTCTCATGCTGAAATCTGAAATCCCTCATGAGGTTTGATAAATTTTGCAGCATGTGGTCTGTAGACTCACCCTCATCCATTGCACCTTATACACTAATGTAAAGGGGGAAAGCGTGATTTATGCAAGAAAGCAAAGTGTACAAAATTTAATGTCAGCAAGTTTATGAAATAATGATGTGGCATCTGTCTCTGCAAAGAAGGCCCCTTTCATTATTCCGACACAAATAAGAGAGAAAGAAGCGTAAGTGGTGCATTTAAACAATTTTGTTTGCTTGTTTGCCATCACTCAAGAGGGGCTATTTAAGATGAGGGGGCTTTCAGAAAATTCCCTTGAGCTGTAGCTGCTACAACAGAAGGACTTGAAGCGGAAGCACCAGAATGAACTGTTTACACAGAATGTGGAAATCAGACTGTATTTAGAACTCATTTGATGTTTATATTTGAAGTCTAATATGCCCACTTAGCAACATTTTATGTCTTTTCAAACACATCACCAATTTGTGTTGCCAAATAAAAACGGCATACTTCGACGCACCAACTAAATCAACATTTAAAGCCACTTGCATTGTGTCTTGTGTTTTGTGACACCCCCATCACCCTCTTCCTCCACACATTTAAAGACATATTCTGTCCATTTGCCCTTATAAAAGTCTCAAGCTCCATCAGATTGATACATTTGAGATACCTCCTCACCAACCAGAGATTTAATTAGGATTTACCGCCTCATCACAACGCATCTCAGTTTGAATAAACATAGCTGCAAAATATGTTATATGTATGAATATTTTTTCATTTGCGCTGGGACGGACTGATGACCTGTCCAGGGTGAACCCCGCCTCTCTCCCGTTGACCACTGGAGATAGACACCAGCAACCCTCGCGACCCGACTAGGGATAAGCGTGTAAGATAATAGATGGATGGATTGATTTTTCTCATTAACAAAATGAATGAAGAAATTCAAATTTCAATCATTTATTAATTAATTGCTCATTCGCATAAGGGTTCTTTACAAAAATATAAAAGCAACTTAAAGTTTGATTATTAAAAAAAGCTCGAAGGGTCTGTCTGGGCCTTTGAAAGAGGAACAACATGAATCTACCTCTGAAGACAGTAAACTGACAGACATCTCCACTCTGATTCCATGTCACCGTGAGTTGTAAGCTCAGTAGAGCCTCCAGTGTCTTTCACAGCAGGTTGACGCATTTTGTGAATCTTTTTTTTTTGCTTTTTTAGGCTGTCCATTCCTCTTATAGGTTGCCAAACCTTAGATTTACAGTGAGGTGGTTCCGATTGCTCCGCCATGTTTGCCATTTGTTGTGGTCACATGTGCACGCCTACACAAACTGCTTCTTCTTCTTGTGGCGGTTGGCAGACCAACTAAAATGCTCACTGCTTTGCGGTCTACAGGAAATGCTGTTTGGTTGGTTATTTGTTTTATTTTGTTTATCGAACTTAATTGATACAATGAGGTAAAGTCCAGTGCAATTAGAAATTTCCTTCTCAATCGCAGAAATTTAAAGCTGCTTTACTGATGCATTTGCATCATTCATGGACGTGTCAGCGGATTGATGCAAACGATTAGTCTTCCCATTCCCAGTGTTTAGACATATCTAAGTAAAGGCAGATGAATATAAAGGCACAAATCCAATGACATCTTTAATGTCAAGAACTTTCTTCGCCTTTCAGAATAATGTGAGCCTCTGTGTTGGTCTAAACAGGATTTAAAAAACATATACATTTAAAATTACCGGCTATAACATGACAAAACATTAAATAATTCTAAAGAACTGTGTACTAATGATGCATCTTATTGCCAGTAGTGACAATGGACATCTCACTACTGCAGATAAAAGCATATTCTCAAGACAGAATACAATGGACAGCACAAAAAAGCAAAGAATGACAGGCGGTGTGGCTGGAGTGTTGCCACAGTGGCACGTGGGGTGCAATTTTGTTGTGAAAATGCTGATATGCCTTGAGACACCACATTAGGAGGCCATCCTTGCTTGTCATCAGAGCTTTAATTGCCTCGGCCAGGTGCAAACAGCATGTAATCTTGTTTGTCAGCTGCACAGTTTTATTTTCTAATTTTGTCCTTTTGACAAGCAATTTAGGACTAGAGAGGGATTTGAGGGAACAGACGGCTAGTGGGGTGGAGCCATATTTGGCATTTCTGTGAAAGGGGAAAATGGGGGTGTAGAGTAAGTATTTTTGTCTAAGTGTGTGTGTGTGTGTGTGTGTGTGTGTCCTGTCTGCGTTTGTCTGTGTGCTTGGTGGTTACATAAATGTGTGTGCTCAGACCTCTCATCACTCCTGTTCAACCTTGTAATCTATGTGTCTCCCCAGTCCCTTTGTCCTGAGGAATGCCTGGCTCACTGAGTGCAGAAAATTACCCTCCTGCTCCATTCCTCATCCTCATGAATATCACACTCAGGCAGTAACACACAGCACCCTAAGCTCATCTAGTTAAAATTCTGGGGGTTGTAAAATTGGATCATCTGTTTCCAGCTTTTATATAGCTACCCTTTTTATGCTTTGTCCCGGGAGCCCACGCCCCAATAAGAATAATGGAGAAAACAACCTTAAAATTGTTACAACCAAAAATCATTGCCACTCTACTAGTAGTTATCCACATTGAGTGCAGTCCACCTTCTGTATGTTGTTCAAAAATGTGCAAATATGGCGACAGTGGCATAGTCCGAGGCACTACCTCAAAACCATGGTGATGAAAACTCACAGACCTAAAGGATGTCTGATGTGGAACCCAATATATGAATTAATGATATCGTGGGACATAAAGAAATCGAGGAAAGGGACAAGACATTATATTATGGCATAATTACACTTCCTGAAGTTTTCTGTTCCTCATTAAATTTGAAAATTGGTCATGGTGGGCAAGAAGAGTTCGTTCATTTTAATGATGCTGCTACGGTGGTTCGGCCATTGCCTTCCAATGCAATTCTGCTTGCTTCTCACATCGCTGGGCTTTTTACCCTTGAATTAGACTCTCTCCAGTCAATTTTTGACTGAACCAACCAGAGAACAAAAGGAGAAGTTGCAAAACAATGATTCTGATTTTCGGCACTGTTTTAGAATTATAGTCTGCCTGTAGTTTTAGCAATGGCAGCAGAGGAAGTGAACCATTCAAGCCTTGTTGGCCACGTTTCCAAGTACTGACTTAAAAATAACAATTGTTCAGATCAACTCTTCTCTGTTCGCGGTGGAGGATGGTTGTTTACTGCGCAGTCAATTTCCGGTAAGCTTCATAGTGTGATACGGTTCGTAATCTTAATTATGTGTATGCCTAAAGTTTGATTTTTGAGGCTGAATGTGTGACTCATCCTTTTTTTCCCTAAATATTTGGCTCTAAGGACTGACTGAAATTTGAGATTGCATTGCATTTAAAGTACATGCAGGGGAGTTTGTCTGGTTCAGGTGCACTCTTCTTTAGCGCTGGTTTCTGTCTCTTTCTCTGGGAGCTTGTTGACCTTTACAAAATCTCTATTCATGGATTTGTTCAATTGTTTAGCAGAGTCAAGAGCCTTTTCTGTGTGAGTGCGCAATATGAGAGGAGATTTTGTTTTGCTAATTTAGGAAAGAATGTTTGTATTTAGAGGATTTAGTCTTTAATATCTTCTCTTAACATTTAAATATAGTGTTAGCTTAGACTGATTATGTCTTGGTAGATGGAGGTCAGATGCAATAAAAAGTTTCTTCAAGACAGACTGAAATTTTCCCCTTAAAAGATAAGGGCAGGGTCCTTTCTCTTTCGTGTGAAGGGGTGCTTAAGGAAAGATCCCATGACACTGAGGTGCTCATCGCCGGTCATGTCTTACTGACAAGCCTGAGCTCTCTCTTTGCAAAACGCTGCACTGTAATTCCAATGATTGGAAATAGGGTCTGCATCTTCATTATGTTAAATAAATAAAAAATTAATAAAAAAAAACAAAAAAACAGTAGGAGTAAATAGGGAGAGAACAGATTTAAATAAATAATTGTGACAATGAATGCAGATGTTCACACACCCACTCAGAATTATAAAAAAATCCCACATCACCGTCAGCCAAAGGAGAAGAGCAAGCGCAAATTGTTTTGTGAGTAGGAAAAGGAAGGAAAGGAGGAAAAAGACACTGAAAGAGAAGAAAAATGGTTACATTAATTTGAAACTCTGGAATTGTGAAAACGGAAGTGTAATGAGTTTTTTAATTAAGTACCCCATTTTATCGTGTTTTACATAGCAGAAGCCACCATAATACTCTAGTAATTAATTGTTTTGGAAACTTTTCATAGTGTCTGGCGATAACGTTTTAATCAAGCAACGTGGAGCTCTCTCCCAGACCATGTCACCCCGATACTCAATTATTCAGAGTTTGGTTCTGCCTAATGCTTTGTGGCAGTGAAGCAGTTGTTGGAAAACAACTGAATCTGTAGCAGCCAAAACACATGTGCGTCATTGTTGATGCATGCGAAGCAGATGAATGGAAGATTGTCCGACCTAAGGGTAACATCATTCTTTCCCACGGACAGGATGCACTGTGACGCCTGCAATGAAGAGAAAAACAGAGAAGAGCTATAAAAAAAAACTAAACAAAACAAAAAAAGATTAACTGTATTTCCATACTCGTAACAAAAAATATTTATTGCTGAAAAAACACAGTTTTTTCATTTTGCTTTTTTAAACACAAAATGTATCACCTACATGGATTGTTATGTAGTCCGAAAGGCAAAAAAAAAAAAAAAAAATCCCCCAAAAAACCTACATGGTTACTCTGCAATACTTTCAGTGGATCCCCAAACTGTCTGTGGCATGATGCAAGAAGCTAAAGCAGACAACGGTGAGTGTACCTCAGCAGTGCACTTCAATGAACTGTTTTCTTGACGTTTATGACTTACTCAGAAACCTGAATAAACTCAGAACAATTGTTGGATTTGAGCTCCTGAAGACACTTTGAGTTTCTCTAATTAAAAAAGGCCCAGGTTAAAAATGATAGGTTCTTTTGTGTGTATTATTGGGTTTTTTTTAAATATTTTTTTACGTTGACTAAAAGTTGCCAAAACAACAATTACCTGTGTGTTTGGTTGTTCCACTACATCTCAGCTCCTACTGACTTATACTGTGACATGTACATCCCTTAAAGTGGGTTACGATTATAGCCTCATCTTTTTGCAGCTGATTTTTCTGTAGCAGTCTGCTGCCCCATTACAGAACTAAGGCTTTTAGCCAATATAACCCCTCAGGACCATGCTGTGCTGAAAATGAATTCCTTACTGATGTTCACTCCTACTGGCTCAGGCCTCGAAGAGAAGATATTGATTAGTTACTATTGATGTGCATGGCTACTGGCAAATTTTAACGTGTACATGAAATGTTGCTGTGAATATTGCACTTCCCAAAGTTTGTCTCAACTTGATTTAAACCAGAATTTCAGTCTAGGTCTACTGGTAGTGTTCGCTTTTCTGTTGTCGTATCAGTAATTGTTAAAAAAAAAAAAGGTTTTATACATTTTCTGCATCAAAGTATGATTTATACATCTAACACTGATATCAGTCAGACTCTGAACCTGTTTTTTTTTTCTTTTTGCCCTTTGATCTTAAAAATACCATATATACAAAAAGTTTTTGTAGACTTTGTAGATTTAGCCAAAGGCAGCATGCCTTTTTTCTTTCAGTGAAAAATCTTATCACTTTAATGACCAGACATGCACACACGGCAGTGGCTTCATGCACAATTCTACACAAGCATACACACACGCGCAGACATGTGCGCAAATCCCTCTGGCCTCTAACCCTTCCTTCTTATGCCCTTGCTCTTCATCAGACATACTTCCTTCATCTGCAGAACAGATGACTGTGGCCCCATGCAGCCCTGTATTCATCCTCCCATTACCAGCTGAATCCCCAGAATACCTCTGAAAAGGCTGTTTCAATTCTGACAAACTCTTTTAGGTGTCCATCCACTCACTTATTAGGCTGCTTGGCCAACCGCCTGCAGGTGAAGCTGCAATCCCATCAGTAACTTCTGATTCTTGTTGGATTCAAGGCTTCACTTGGGGACGTCATTATGACGGGGGTCCAACCAGCCCTTTGGTTTTAAAGGTGGTAGGAGAAACTATTGGAAAATTTCCAATAAGAAGAGAAGGGACTAAAAATGGAATTTCAAAGGGTATGATGTGCAAGATGGGGAGCTCCATATGAGGATAAAAGAAAAAAAAAGCCAACTCTGAAGGTTTGGTGGAGGAGTGGATAGATGCTTCTAGCTCAAATCCCATCAGTTGCCATACGTCATATTGCCACATGCAATTAGAATACAGTATGAAAGGAACATATTTGCAGTGTGCACTGTGACCTGATCAAAATCACACCAGAGTAATTTTTTCCTTACCAAATCTCCTAACATTGTCATTACCAAAAAAAAAAAAAATAAATACTTCTCTACAATTTAAGAGATTTTTCTAAGTGTGTACAATTTTTCCCAGTGTCATTCTTCGTTCCCTGTGTTATTCTTCATTTGTGGAATAATTAGTTTGGTTTCCATTACTGTTTGAATTAATTGGGTTGTTCACGTCTGGTGTGAATTTAATGCCAATGGTCCTATTACAAATATTTAAACAGAGAGAAACCTCTATGTGGGAAATATTTGCTGTTGCTTGAGTAATTTTTTTGACGTCCTCTCCTTGTCACGATTTTTAACCTGCTAGCCATTTAAAAAAATAAAATAAAAAATCTTACTAGTCTTAAACTCTTCAGCTCATATTTTTTACCCCTGCAGTGTTCTGGTTTCTGGACCGGTGTCCTATAAGATGTTTCCTCCAAATATGTCAAAACCAAAACTGTTATTTCTAAAATTTAAAAAAACAAACAAAAAAAAACAAAAAAAACAGACTCAGCTGACATGTTTGCGACATGTTGCTAAGAGAACTTGCTTGGACATTAGGTATGGATCCCTCCAATTGTTTATAAATGAGACCCCTTATCTTCAGCATTCTGTTTTTTCACCTCTTCCAATGGAGATAGCGTGAGCCATACAACTGACTGTTTTTCTATTAAGTTTGAGTCTGTTTGAGTCCTTCCTTCATCGTAGCATCCCAGCACACTACTGACCAAAATATATTAAAAAAATGATTTAGATGCACTGTTTGAAGACAAAAACGGTGAAGTAATTTGCAACATTTTTCAGACAAGTAAATCATCAGTTATCCCAGTCTGGGTTTTAATAAGCAAGTGTTTCATTTTGTGTTGGCTATGCATAAATTGCCTTAATTTTTTCATGTGTTTCAGTCCTCCGTTAGACTAGATGTTTAAGCAATCCAACATAAAATGCCTGCAAGTAAAATGAGAAAATAAATGATCAGTACAAACAGCTTCTTGTGCATTTGATGTGAGCACAAAGGCACAGGCATCAATACACATAACACAAAAACCTATACATAAAAGTCGACAGACAAGCTTTGATGATACTGCAGGAATACGAAAACTTATAATTTATTTATTGTTTATTTTGTTTCAAACAAAAGTGTCAGACAAAGAATTTCAAAAAGCTAATCTAGAGATAGTGCTTTTGCAGCAGACCATAATGGAAGGAACTTACAGAAAACTGTCAGGTTACTCTGCAATGCATGCAAACACAGAGTGTCGCTCTCTCCATGTTACATGTTTGAACTTTTTTCAGTTCAAAAAAGACAACTGAGAGGATTTCCATTCAAACAAAAGGAGAACGAAATAACACCTTTGTCTCACAATAGCTACAAAAATGCCTGTTAAATTTAAAAACTTCTGAATTTTGTATTTGCTCTTCTTTTCTTTTTTTTATTCATCAAGATAAGACTAATCCATCACAAAGCTATCTCAGAGATCAAGTTGCCTCTTTGAATCAATGGCTCATTGACTTCCTCAGCAGCAGACATGGACACACGTCTGTATCTACTGACAGTTACAAAAAAAGAAACTGGAATAAAAATTGGACTGTGCTGTCTGACTGAGAGGACAAGAGAATAGATCATTGACAATCATGACACAGATCCATCCCTGATTCTCGAAAGCCCCCTTCTCTATTGTTACCCATGGATCATTCCAAGTCCCCTTGCTTGGTGACTGTCAATATGGACATGCTTGGAATAGGCATTTTGTTTCGCTGTCTCTGCAGAAGATGGAACTCATGTGCTTTAGAGGACATTTTGAGAACTGGTGCAGGATTTAAGCCAATGGCCGTCAGTGGCTTTGCTGTTTATTGATTACAAAAGTGGTGAGGGATTAATTGATTCACACTTTGAGATCAGCAGAATAATCCCGTAGCCTAAGGATGACAGTAATGAGATGGAAATGTTGAATCAAATGACAGAAACATTTGGTTTGTGTTTTACTCTGGTGTGCAGCTCAGATATCAGATAACTGTTGCCTCGGGGCCTATCTAAAGAAACCTCTTGGTGACAATAGTAAATGTTTGTATTTAAAAGCAGTTTTGTACAGACATGTGGTGACTGTTTTATGACAACTTACTCCGAGAGTAAGACATCATACACAACCTTGCATTTGAATACACAAATACACAAACTAAACAAAGACAAAGTACATTTTAGAAATCAATTTTTTCTCTCAAAGTTTAAAGTGTACATATGTGTATGGAGGAATTTTTCTGCCATAATCCATATACGTACCAAAGTCAAAAATGGCATGCACACCAGCAGCAATATTTCTTCATAAATCACAGCTGTACCTAAAGTTTGCCCATAAGGCGCTGCTTCCAGTTCTCCCCTCTCATTCAACCATAAATGCTCAATGTATAGCCCCTCATGAATGTCAGTCTTTATTTAAATTAGCCAGATGATAAATGTTATTTCATGATTAACAATGGAAAAGAGGAAAAGAGGGGAAACACCCCCCCGCCCCCCACAATTTTGCCAGAGACAGAAATGATGTGAGTGAGGTGGAGAGTTAAAAATATAATTTTTGGTCACCACAGTGACGTGAAATAAAGTTTAGACAGACACCACCACTGGGATTTTCGGGAGACTGATAGCATGCTCTTGAGCGCTCACGGGTATGAGTATTATTAAAGCACACCTCATCTGCATTCTGGGTGTTTGGAAACAGGGTTAGGAACCAGCGCCTGGGATGTAGCCACTGTAACACCCTCAATTGGACAGCAATGCCGTATTTCCGGCGACTCGGTTTCTCCAATACTAAACCCAGTTCTGCATTGTTCAAGGTTGTCATAAGTGTAGATGTTCACAGCAATCGCTGTGAATTCTTCACACCTTGTCACAATTTATGTGCTGATCTGTGGTAAAATAAAATAAAAATGTGGTGGTGTAAAAATGTCTAAATATTGTGCGTACTTGAGTTTAGAATCGAGACTGCCTTAAATGTCCTTATTGATTATTTGGAGGGTCCACGTGTATAATTATGGCTCACCAGCATAGGCATATAACACACTGAGTATTTGAATGCTTATTTAAACTATGTTTAAAGTTTGATATGTAAATAAAGATCTGAGAGAATCATGATGCAGTGTGGCTTCAATTCCATCTGTGTCACCATTTCCCCCTGTTTCCAAAACAAGCGTATATGTGCGGGACCACACATTCTCATTCCATATTTGTTTTTTTTTTATTTTCTAATAAATCAGAACCTTTGCATGGAAAGTGGCATACACAAATTTCAGGCTCTCTGCCATATAATTAAAATCCCAAAGCTATATATGGACAATGTCTTGCATCCCCTTTATGGTAATAGTCTTTGGCTATCCCTAAGGAACAGGCAGAGCCAAATACGACTACATCTATTTATCTATCATTTTGTCTTCTTGAGTCAACAGCAATATTTATTTTCCCTTTGGGAACAATGAAGTATTTTTGAATTTGAATCAACTACTCACTTCACAGAGATCATATCCCATTGATTGATGCATACTAGGAAGTTAAATGAAGCTGTCTATATTGAGCAATGTGGACAACTCACTTGATTTAATTTGATATATGCATATCAAATACCCATCATGCATACTTTCTTCACTCATGGATGACACAGTTCTGCACAAAGATGAGCACTAGCAACACATGCTGAATTTTCTGCCACCACTGCTACTAGTCTCTGTGTATAGCACCCAGGATGCAGATACTACCATGACAATAATGAACCACCAATATTTCACCATTGAGGTTTTTGTACATAAATAAAACAGTCCTGTAAGGTTCAGAAGGGGTGTACACCGCATTTGTGATACAGTGTACAGAACCTGTTAGAGACCTTACATTTTTAAATCAGCCAGAAATTAGGGGTGCAGTGATAAATTGCACCCCTGATTTTCTTAATTTTGGGAGATCTGTGACCAGCCACTACTTACATGTGAAGTTGATGTTATCCACCGATCTTATCTAAAAATCAACCACTGTCCTCTATTGCTCTGATGTGATTTATTTGATCTGTCAAATCTTATGGAATGGCACCCATAGTCAAATTTATGTCAGACACATCTTGTTTACAGCAGAAAGTCCCAAAATTCACCTGACTTTACAAACACTCCCTCTGTAAAACTGTTTTCACATATCAGAGCAAATTCAGTAGTACAGGTTTGGATGTTTGAAATTTAATAGCATTTCGTAAATGAAGTATTAAAGAGAAGCAATTTTCTTTCCAAACGGGGCACAATTATCCAATAGGGACAAAAAGTGGATGAACATTAAGTAGATAAATACAGGGTGGAGCTGGTTATGGGAGCTGCTTTTTCATCAGACTGATCCCCAAATGTACTGAAACAATGTAACATGATAGGCTAATGCTTCCATCCCTCCTCATCACGAGACATCATCCACATTAGTCTAAGTGCCTTGATCATCCATGCGAGAACCCTGTGGGAGAACAGAGTTGGAGGTGATGTTGCTGAAAGGTGTGGTTGCACACTTGCATCATACGAAGCCTCGATTTCACAGCTGACTACCCCAATGTAAAGTAATAGGAAGGTCAGGGAAATGAAGTGACATGGCCAATAACTTTCATTATGTTGTCTGTAACATTGTCCCATCAGCTAATTAATTTTCCATTGCTGCCATACATCACTATATGTAGGAACACAGTGAAGGATCCCAGGTAATCTCCTTTTTTTCTGGCTTTAGTACAGTGTTGGTAGTAATCCAAGGGAAGTTACGATGAACAAGTAATGCTGATGCACAGGCCTTAGGTGAGATTTGCTGGTAGAGACCGACGTATCTGTTTGCTTTTGCAGAGTCAGATTTGTCTTCCCCTTCCTCAGCTCTTCTTTTTAATAGATGATAGCCTCTTGCAAGATACAATTTGTCACAGTTTCTGTAAGAAAATATTTTCCACTGTAAGTTCTGAATTTGTTAGCTTTGCTATGTTGTGTGCATCAATAGAAATCATAAAAGACATACTGTTTGTCTCTCATTTGGCAAGTTAGAATAATTTCCCAGCCTAAAGTGCCTGTTTGATTGTCTACTGGTCAGTTAGGGGTCATGGAAACACCAGTGGTGTATTATCTATTCCCAGTGAAGGCACATTAGTGTCACAAGGCAGAATTGATCGATTAGTTACTTTTATTTAATGATGGCTGTGGGTTTATTCGAGCCAGTTTGAATGAAAGAAATAATTGAAATGAATAATAGATCATAAGACCAGATCTGAAAGTGGACTAACAGAACAGAAAGCTCGCTATCAGTTCTGATATTCACATCACTGCTGGTGGAAAACAGTGGGCTGCTAAACGCTCTGTAGTTCACTCTTCACTTGAAATCATAGCCCATCAAAGCTTTATTGTACTCCCTATGTAATTACAGCTTTTCTTTTCTTTAAAACACAATTAGACCTAAGACTGTAAGTCTTGCCATGTGCCTGCTTGAGTCATTTATCCACAAGATTCAGTCACAGTTAAGGAAGCTCTATAGGAGTCAATATTACAGTGAAGACAGAATTTCAGCACCACCTAGTGGTTGTTCTTGAAACAAATACTGCTTTAAACGGACCCTGCACAGATTTTTAAATCTGAATTAGAAGCAAGTCAGTTAATCTCAGGCAGTTGTTCTTATAATGTCACCTCAGGATCGAGGTGGTGAACTAATATTGTCTTAAATCTTGAGTTGTCTTCTTGAAAAAGCAGGGAAAAACTGAAAGCCTGGAAAATAGAAGGGAGCCTTTTTCATCAAGTTGTATTTAGAAATGCATCAAGGAAACAGTTCAGTGGTTCATAAGCCGAATAGTGTAGTATGGAAATGTCAGAGAAACTGTAGCAAGAACATCCAATGGACAATAGAAAGCATAGCAGAAAAAAAATATGACATACTAGAACATCTATTAGTTTGCCCCAGGGCTTATTATCAAGTCAGAAATCCTTATCCCAATAATCCTTCAATTTTGTTTCAATTAATTCTCATACACACCTGAGGATTACTATCTATCTGAAGGCAAATGCAGTTTTACACTTGTTTGGAATTGCCATTGTAAAAATTCCTCTTGATCATGTTCTGATAATTTATTATTCACATACACATGCAAACAAGCGCACCGATCTCACTTTGTTGTTGACTAAGATCTTTTAGGCATGCTAATGTACAACCTTCAAATAACTCTGGGAAATTGTTCATCATCTGTTTTTGCATTTATTTTAGAAATGCAGAGTAAAAAAAGAACTAATCCCAAACTCCTGACCCCTGGAAAGAGCCTGCCACTGAACACACTGGTGAAAAGAAAGAGACTCCTTAACTACGGAGTTTCATTTTGGTATTAAAGCTCAGCATACCGCTGAGACTGGAGAACACACTGATGATGAAAAAGAATGTCCTAGATTTTCAGAAAGAAGGGGGCTGGGCATTGGGAGAAGAGATTAAAGGATATGTTTTGACAGAAGTAGCCAGATTCAGACAAAGTCTCTTGCCGCCTTAAAGGTCTGTACTCTTTCTGTCCGTGCTGCGGATCAGGGTCTTGAAACCACACGAGTGAAGGCAATGGTTGCAGGGCAGTGCGTGCAGGGCAGTGCTTGCAGTTGCGAGCATCACAACTTGTTCTGGTCTTTCAGTTGGTCTTAAATGTGAATATTGTTTAAATTATGAATTAGGGAGCAGAACAACACATGTGGCACACATACAATAACTCTCAAACATACTGTACATGTACTATCCAAGATAAATTGTGCCCATCCATCTATTCTCTGCCTCTGTATTTTTTTCACACTTTTCTTAAGCTCATTTCTTTCCCTCCTTCTACCAGTTCATCCAGGGGTAGGCTCTTTTCTTTTGTCTCCATTGTCGTTTTGTCAGTATAAGGTATGTTTCTTGCTAGCAGAAATAATAAGGGTTTCTGAACCTGGTGGCACTGCTCTACCTATTCATTATGATCTTGCCTTGATTATAGAGAGATCACTTGTTGATGTCAGGTGAGAAATGAAGGGAGCAAGGTAGGAGGAAAGGGAATAAAGTATGGATAGAGGGAGACAGGGTGTTAAAGGGTTGGACAGACTGAGCGGGAATGTGTGCCTTGCAGAACAAACAAAGCATTGGCTACTTCGAAGCTATCATGTGTCATCTGGCTGTCTATGTATGCAGTGGTGATCAAAGCACAAGTGCTACTTTGGGCAAGCCCCTTAAATATATATAGACTGAACTAACAAACGTACTCATTCACCCACTAATTTCATGCAATCCAAGAGTTCAATTCATATCCACTGAAAAAGGTGTACAGTCTGAAGCCCCTAGATGTCGCTCTCATGGGTTCAATGAATTCCAGTCTGCAGCCATGACGTGAGCCCACCTGTGCAATAATAAAGTATTGTTGCGGTCCAAACGACTGAACTCTCTTTTTTTTCAAGCATTTGTGCTGTCCCTTGGTGTAAAGGGATCCTGGAGCCGTATAACCAACATCAGGACGTTTACACAAATGCTAAAACATAACGGATATTTGACGTTTGACTGGAATTTGTGGAATTCTACAATAATGCTATGTCTTACAAGTAGGTAGGTAATTGAACCATGTGCAACATAAGTATTATGGTATCTTCAAGGTTTTATTGAAACATATTTTTGACAGCGGTGAGAGATAAAACACAAATCAAATACTTTATTATGTGTTCTTGAGAATATATTACAGCTTGACAAAGACACTTGATGCTATGGACCTTTAAAAGCCGGGGCATTGCTGTTAATGGAGATGAAATCAGGCATAAAGATGCAACAACTGGACTAAGCATGTTATAAACCTAGCTTGAACCGTTACCAGTTAACAGTTTTTAATTTCTCCAACCTCTTAAAAAGCAATCATTAGTTTATGTATTTTCAATACATGCTGCTTTGTATGATTTAATTGGCAAATTTACTCTTATCTTGTTTTATTTGTTTATTTATACCTGAGGAGGTGGAGAGAGTGTGAACAGGGAAGGTCAAAGACAGCGCTGGCGAGGATCCTGCATAATTGTTCTTCTAATGTGCCTACATTTTCAATTCTGGGAAAGAAAAGGTACACTGATTCATGTGTCAAAGAGGGTTAGTTGCAAGAAGGTCAAGGCTTAACTCTCAGAAGGTACAATATTAGTGAGAAGCAGCCCCTGGTAAAGTCATTTTAAAACTGTTCAAAAATGGCAAAAATGTGTTTATTGTTTTATGAATTCCAACTTATAACACTGTATAAATGTTACAAAAAAAATGTAATGGTACTATAAAACCTTCTGGTTTGATAAAATATTGCACCAAAGAATAGTAATATGTTTTATTCTTATTTTGGGGTATTCAGTTAACATTAATCTTGACTTCCTTTATCTTGTAGGCGGTGTTCTGTTTTTAATAATGCTAAACTGCATTTATATTTCTAAATAAATGCCATCATTTGGTGGCTTTGGAAAACCAATGGCTGAAACTATGTACATAAACTTGATAACTTATTCATTCAAATCTCCACCTTTAAATATCTGGAGCCAAAATTTTTGGTCACTTGTAATAATAACTTGCATTTTGTTACATGTTATAAGAAGAGAAGAGATGGAATCTTGTCCTTATCCTTGTTCATCCATCCTTTTCAAAATCGTTTCCTCCTGTTTTGCCCCGTCTGTTCCAGCCCCACGCCCGTCACCTTAAATAAAAAGTCCCCCCTTACTGAACAAAGAAAAAACCATGTCTTAAAATTATTTAAGTGCGATGAGGCGTTTTTGTGTTTGTTTCTTTTTCCAAAGCAAGAGTTTTCTGCCAAAAACAAACTGTAAACAGGTTGTCAGATGTGTTCAAAGGTTTTAACACAAAGGGGCTGCAAATGGGGCTGTGTGCAACAATCAGTCCATCAGCAACATTCTTGATGGACAGTTACAGCAAAAATATCAGCAACTGGGCTACATCTCTCTTGCAGCGGAACAAAATAAAAATAAAATAAATACTGTGGAGTGCAGTTGCAGTCTTTAGCACCCCAAGGACCGATGCTGAGATTCAGTAAACATGGTGGGGTACATTGTTTTGTGTTTCTCAGTCAAAATTTGATTTAATAAAGATGTTGATATTAAAATTTGTTTTTTTTTTCATTTTTGACTTCCTTTTTTCAGTGAGTAAGAATATAAGATAAGATTTAAGAGGTATGACTATCATAGAATATATGTCTCTGACAATGTGGTTTAATAAAGACAATTCATTTTCCTTCTGTCACATTTCTTTTACTAAACTTTACCAACTTTGCAAGAGGTTTGTGGTCTCTTAAATGAAAATTCACAACATTGTCACTCTTACTAAATTTGCTTCTTTCAAAAGCAAATGTCAAAGAAATGCTTCACAATCTAACAAACTGTCAATATTTGCACTGTCACCTTTTTTATCTGCACATAAAGAGCTGATAAAAACATCTCACATGTTTTTATCCTATGTGAGAACTTGGGTTACAGCTCATTCACCTTTGAGCAGGCAACATAGACATGATGTTTATTCATAACTTGGGGGAAAGATTCATGAAATGTGTAATATAAACGATTCAGCTCATTTGGAAAGACAAAGCACTCAATTTTCAACATATTTTTGCTTGATATTGCTTTTACATGTATTATTGTACACTTGCACTTTAATGAATCTGTAGAGTGCAGTGAAGAATGTAAAATGTTTTGTCGAATGGATTTAGTTTTACATAATGAGACTGTTGTCATTATATTTCTCAGCAATGCATTGTTGAGATAGCTTTTCATTATGTAATTTGCTATCCCCGAAATTCTAAATGTCTTGAACTTCTTTGTCAGTAACTCGGAACTTTGAGTGTATTGCTATTTATATAAATAATCCCACTGTGAATTTCCTATTGTCTATTGAAATTGTTACATTCAAATTAACTGCACAACAATTGTGGTGGTCCTATTGGTGTTAAGTTAATACTAGCAGATGATCAACATACTGTTTTTTTTATTTCAAGCCACTGACTTTTTCTTTGAGATCTTGAAAGCAGAGGGAAAAAATGGGAATTAGTAAGCTGGTGTTAATCCCCCCTATTCTGTAAAAAAAAATTACCTTATCTTAATTTTAATTGGAAACACAATACAACATTTAAAAGGACAGATATATTTCAGAGATTATCACATCAAATTAATTTGTGTGCTTAATTAAAGACCTGCCAATTCCAGAGGACTTTGGGCTTTTACAAATATTTTTAGCAATGTCTTGTATTTCTTTTTATCAATTCCACTAATTTACAAGGAGATGAAGTTTCTTCAACATTGATGTTTTTCTTTCAAACAATTGTTCTAAACTGCTGAGACCTTCAGAAGGAAGCTGTGGTTATTCTAAGATTTAATTACTCAATGGTGGACTTCATTTAGTATTTAGGTGACTTCTGAAGACAATTTGTTTCCAGCGAATTTTAATTAGAGATATCAGAGTAAAATGCTCTTTTTAGAAAGCTGTAACATTTTAATTGTTTGAAATAAAAGAGATTATACGTGTCTTTTAAATAGCCTTTTTCTATGCAGTTTCCTTTTATTGCTGGGACAAATACATCAAATTACCTTAGCAAAGGTCTTTGATCAACCTGCAGGACTCTCAAAATTACTTCCCGGACGCTTAATAATATGTTTAACATAGCGTGCTCCTGGACTTTGAGATGTTATTCTGCACTAATCTCACATATGCTTGGATCATATTCTTTTTAAAATGTGTCAAATCTGGGTTGGTCTTTGAGAGATGTAAAACACACATGGTGGCCTAACCTATCAAGTTAACGCAATCCACACATTGCATTATTTTTATTGTCTGGTGAGGAATGACCAGGCCCTGAAATATTGGATATTTAAAAGACTTTAGGGAAAGCAGGTGAGCACGGTAATTGACACATATTCCCCGCAAACACGCAGTAACACACATATGTTCACCACAACCATTCTTTGATTCAGCTACCCCTAGCTTGCCCTTAACATTGCTCAGACCCTGAGGCAACACCTGGGGCTAAAGACTTTACAGGGCTCCGACTGAAGCAGCGGCAGTGGGTGTGGGGGTGAGCCGAAGCGAAGATTAAGGCACTTCGCTGGGTGTGCTTGTCAATTCATGAGCTTGTGCATCTATCGGAGAGCTAGCTCGCGGAGGAAAGGCAAACACAGGCTGTCATGAGTCTCACTTAGGATGCTCCAGGGATATCACAGATGCCATTAGATTGGACCACATGCAGCAGAGCAGACAATATGTGAAGGGAATACAGAAAAAGCATCGGAAGATAACAGTGACACAGACCTTAGTTAAACAGATTTGTCACTTCTAGCATTTTTGCATGCTACATCTTGTTCGAGACATAAATAACTTGATATTTTAGATAATGTTATGTGAGTCCAGGTTACCTGTTAATAGGAACATGTATAAATTATATAAAAGACAACAGAATTATGTAAATGCCACTGGAAAGGAACCCAGATATAAGTGCAATCTCACATATATCTAAAAGCCATTTAACAGTGTGAAAAAAAAGAAATCTCGCCGTTAGCCTTTTCATGTCACTTTTTAAGGAAGCTTTTGAAACCTGCCATTTAAGACACGACAAACAATTTGTTCTGAAATTACTGATGCATTTAGTGAAAAAAAAAGAAAAAAAAAAGAAGAAATAACAAGATAATTAAGAACTGCAGAGATGAAGCCATTATCATTAAGGAGTCTGAAGAATAACCTGCTCTCCAAGAAATACATGAAAGTATGGCCTCTTAATGAACAAATTATGTTGGTGCCATGGTAACAACACCAAGAGAAAGCAGTGTAGGACTTCGTCACGGTGAATAACTTCACCCCCTCCCTCTTACGGAAACACAGTTGCTTCTGCATAAAAGTGAACAAAACACGACTGTATTCTAATACTGTATATGCAGTGGTAAGTAATTTTCATGAAGCTGTTCTCACTCCGGCAACTACAAATGAAGCAAACAGAAAAATGTGTTAGCCCACCTTGAAACTTTTTTCATGTTACGGGTTATTATGGGGGTGAGAATAAATACAAGTGCTAAATGGAAGACGGCTGTTGTAACATGCAAATATGCCAGCATAAAATGAGGATACAAATTTTGATTAGCATTTAGAACAGACACATTAAATTTATTTTCATTTTCTATACTGAAAACATATCAGTACATTTTTTTTAAATTCACAATCATACAAAAAAGTTACTTATATCAAAAAACTGTTTACGAAAACTGTTAGATATCTGAACTTCAAGATATCATGATTGTAATTCTTACATCTAATTTCTGAGCTATTTGACTAAACTGAATTATGTTTATGTGATACTAACCTAAATGTGTCAGTTTGGATCATATTGTACAACATGCCTCCACCATCTTTTGGAAATGGAGTACCACATATTTATTTGTATTATTCCTGGGCTGGGTATATTTATTTTAAATATACTCTTCATCTTCAATGTTCCTTGTCACTACCCTGTGCCTGAGAAATCAGCCATTTGGGCTATGAAGTCAAAATATGGCAGTCTCACCTACCTGTTGGTTCTAGCTGAACTCAGTCTAGCTGTTTGTAGCAGAAAGGTCAAAAACATGTATGACAATAGAAATGGTTACATGTTTGTGTCTTATGACATTGGGTTAAAAGCTGATCATCTGATCACCCAAATCAGATGCTTTTTTTTTTTTTTTTAATTACACCTGACAATAACAGCAAACTATGTATCTATATTGTGAACTAGTTGAAAGGTAGCTGGATCCCTGCACCCATGAAGTAGACAAGATGAGCGTGACGACAGTCACCAAACAAAGGAAATGTCACATGAAGTGTTCTGAAAATGAAAAAGAACTGAGCTAATTCTACCCTGTTGTTGTTTATAAGATGCCAGTACCTCCATCTTTTATTCATCGAGACTCAAAGCGGCTGGAGGTTCTCTGTCTTTCTCTCTCATACGCTCTTCCCCAAATCTCATTTCAAATAGAACCCATTGAGCCGTAGAACTGCATTCTGAATCACAATGAACTTGTTTTTCTGTGGCAAAAAAAACGGATAAGAGAAGGGGAAAGAAATGACAAGAGTGAAGCTTTAGTGGGAAAAGAGTAGAAGGAGGGGTGGGGGGATGGGGATTGAGGGTTTCTAAATGTTACTGACAATCACAAGTGTGCAGTGGGCAAAGGTGTGTTTCTGCAAACCGAAAGCGGATGACTTGTTTTGGTGGTGGGGGAAGGCCAAAGCTTCTGAGCCGGATAGTCTTGATCACATTGCTGATAGTGGATCGCAAATCTGAAATAAAGGAAAAACAGGCCTTTTGACATACACAACCTCAAAATGGGTCCTTAACTTGGAAAGACATCTCTGGAGGGAGTGAGGACTAATTGAGTTAGTCATCCCTACTACAGACAATTTGCCTCAGGGGGGCCTCTTAATGTGAGATTCACATTATTTAATGGAGAATTTCATGCTCATCTCCTGAACTGACCAAAGTGTGTTGTGTAGCTATGCCTCATTAAACAAACTGCTGGTGTTTCTCCCCGTGGATATGTATTACCTGTTTTACTTCTCTTTGGATTGCCAGACATTTCTCAACTCTCATTTACAGCAACAGCTTCCCTTTGGGAACAAATGTTGTCCCAGAGGGATTTTAAGTCTGCGTGCTTACCGGAAATTTGACAGCCTGACACCTAAAAGTAAAAGTGCCTGAGAGAATCGTTTTGGGAATGTATTCAAATGTCATTAAACAAGCTGTTTTGTGTTTAATGAAATTAAGTGCTATATTACTCTACGTTAATTGTTCTTGTTCAACATGTTTATTGCAAACAGCTGATATTTTGAATATTTTGTCAATAAAGTCCATTTGCAGTGGGGATTAAATAGTTTTTGGTTCCATCTGTAAATCCAATTGGGCGTCTATGATAAGACACGACATATTAATGCACTAATTGCATTCGAAGGTGGGTTCAATAATGTAATGACTCATAAGAGACTATCTATTCACAATTTCTCAAATGTGATATGTTGAAAACTTTGGATTCTTGACCTTCCAACTCAGAATTACAGGATGCACACATTTGTGTTGATCTATCAAATAACATCCAGAGGAAATACATTGACTTTTATTGTAATGTGACAAAATGTAAAAAAAAATATATATATAAATGACTGAATATTTTTCCAAGGCATTTTATCTGTAATGGGTGGATAGTTGTTTCCATTGTTCCAGCCAGATACCATTAAAGTAATACTTAACTGCACAGAGGGCCTCAGAGTTTATGATCCATCTCTGAGTCTCAACTTCTGTTAATAATAAGTGGTTATGGTGTACTTGACAACACAGGTCTGCAGACAACCAGACTCAGAGATAACAAAAAAAAAGAAAAGGTTAAAAAACGGTAAAGTTAAAGGTGAGAATAAGAGAAGCAGTGGAAAAGAAATATAGATGCAGAGCACGAGACACAGCAGCATGTGAGATGGCAGGTGAAATTAAGTGGGAGAAATATGGGTAGCAAGGGATTCTAGAAAAAAAAAAAGGTATGAGACGGAACAGGAGAGAACGCAATACACTCTGGGGGGGGAACATGCACTTTGAATAAGTAGTAAAGCAGAGAAGAGGAGCTTTGGAGTACATGTGCCCCAGGGAGGAGAGTGTGAAGTACCTTTTGTCTTTCCTCCCTTTGAATAAACCAACCCATGCATTTCCTTTTAGTAAATCTCACTTTAAAGAAGGGCTAAGCTAAAGCTTCTCCCACAGTGGCGATCGAGTGTAGTTGTACCTCGGCCCACACAAATCCTTTCGTCTATATCTGTGGGTGTGTAACAGTTTTATTTCAAATTTAGAGCACAGAGAGATTGCTCACCATCTAAACACGTAACAGGAGCCTCACCTTGGTTGTGCGCCCGCATATGTTGTTCAAAAAGTGACTGGCAAGGCAGTGTGACCAATTTGATTTTGAGCTTTAGGCCTGCTTTCTTTAGACCCGAGACCTGTCAAAAAGACACGAGGCATCAAGAAAAACAGTAATGCTTCTGCCACCGCTTTCCACCAAATGCCCTGGGGTGGGGGGGAAGAAATAAGCTCAAAAGCTCAATTCATCACCGATCATTATCAGGATTTCATTTTAATAGTGTTTGTTTGTTTCTCTCTTGCAGGTTCACTCCACTAGTAAAACCCCCCTGGGTTTGGAGTGGTGAATAGAGGAGAAAAAAAGTGTTGGTCTTGCTGCAATCAGACTGAGAAGTTAAAGCAAGATTGCATTGAAACAGAGAGTATTGCATGCTACTGGAGGGAGATGGTAATTAAGCCTGGGGCAAAGTGATAATGGATCAGCCTAGAACTGTCATCTGCAACTCTCCAGTGCCTTGCCTCTGACGAGAGAGCAGTTTTTCTGTCGACCCTGAGAAAAATAAACCAGAACTACTGCTGTTAGTTTGGTTCATGTCAAAAGCTTGTAATGTAGAGGAAAAGTTATTTTTAAGGAAAAATTGTCAGAACTCATTTCAACATCTTTTAGAACTTATGTGTAACCATCAGTGCGATTTTGAACTTTGCTATAGTTGCCCTCAAACTAAATATAATGAATTCCAAACATGAAAGCTAAAATGATCCGGGATCATGAAAAGAGACGTTTTATGTGAAAAATATATAGTGTTGTCAGTACTGATTTAAATATTTTTCCTTTTCCACATTTGTGAACATGAGGCGGAGTGCCACTTAAATTTATCGCTTTCTTCCTTTGCCCTTAATGCACTTCTCCACTATGTTTACAGACATTTTGCTCAGTAGATTATAAATACAAATTTGACAATCATAAAACAATGATCATTTAATCAATCTAGGCTCTTGCCCGTATGTAACATCTGTTTCTGACAATAAAACAATGTAGATTATAGCTCCAGTAAATCTTGGGCCATGTGGTCCTTATTTGCAAAACAGTTGTTGCCAAATTTGCGGTCATGCATGGACTGCCCTTAGTGGATTAGAGTAAGTATCTTGTCTACATGTGAAGCCAAAATAGAGTAACAAAATAAAGCATTCATCCTTCAAAGCTCTTTCAATGCTTTGACCCATATTTAGCCTGCTTTTTTGTTATGACAGCCTTGAATAACTGTAAAATAAAAAAAAAAGTATAACATCATTTAATTACCTTTACAACAAGTAACATTATCTTATAGTGTTGCTGCTAAAATTGTATTAATCAGATATAATAATGTCAGCTATGCCATTTATTTTAGATTTTTATTGAGAAGACAATTGATAATGTTGACAAAATCAAATCAAGGTAGATAAATGGTTAATATGGGAAACAGAGCGTCCCATTCGGGAATACAGGACATGACAGTTTATGCTGGACATTTGGCAACCCTACGTCAAACATCTCTAAGGCAGGTCGCAATAAGCCAAACCAATCGGCACAGCCTGAAGCTCCTGCTGAATCCAATGCTAAGGATTCCTTCTGAATCTGATGCATCATTGCATGGAGGCAATGCTGCAGGGCATGCAATCAGACATTGTAAGTAAATTGTTGCTCTGAAGAGCGCATCTCATTGGTGTGTCTGAAGTTGATATCCTTATAACCCACTATCCTGCAAAGCTCATGCTGCAGTAGGGAGCATAATTATTCGAAAGCCGGCAAACTGCTAGCACACCAACTTTGTCAGGTGTCTGCTTCATGACAAATCCCTCAGGTTCAAACAAATAACGTCATGAAAACAGACACTCTTCAGATCCAAATGTTAGAAAAAAAAAGTTTATAGCATTTAAGAAGAGAATGAAGTTCTACAAAAGTATCACTTTTGCAGACAAGCTATTACAGGTGTCCATAATAAGCCACTAAGAAAAGTAATAATGCATATATTAAAGCTAAATAACACAGATAAATATTTAAACATCTCATCAGCCAATAGTGTCCCTGATTGTTGGACACTGTTTTTTTGCAGTAGCCATAATTCCTGAAGAAAGTAGCACAATATAATCCCTGCAGTTATTTCAGATTAAAGCAAATACTTTTCTTCATGCAATCATCTCTATCCATACAACAGATTTTTACCTTTCCCCAGATAGACTGCTTTGAAATTAAGATGACACGCTACCAACTGTAGGTGCCAGACATGATATTGCAAAGGCAGATGTTTTTGCAAATAGGGAAAAAGGTTTGCTGCTGATATACAATCTAACACAGTTTTCTTTTTTTGTTGTCGTTTTTTACTTTCCATGTCTTTTTATTATGCAGATCTTTGCACATTGGTGAATGCAATATTCACTTTGCATTCTGCGACCCAGAAATTGCCTTTGGAATTAGATAAGGGTCCAAAATAGAAATATAGATACAACCACTGGTGAACATGCATGGTGCAAACAAATGAAAGAAACAACAAAGGTGTTATAGGATTGACATATGGAACTGCATGTATATTTTTATCTGAAAGTATTTTTAAAATAATAATAATAATAAAAAGATTGTTTGGATTATTTGTTGGTTATTTATCTAATCTAAGCATCGGCTGCGGGAATGAAAATAATATAAATGAAACGGAAAACATTTGCATGTTCCATAAAAGGGCCGAAATGAAACATTTGCGCCCTACTCATCTCTACTGGGTAGCTCTCCTTGACACAGGCAGCTTTCCAGTAACTTAAACACAAGAGGCAGGAGGACTTTATTTTTGCCTTTATTCATTACTGACCGATGAATAAACCTCTGACCACTAGGTAGCAGCAGTGCTGTTTAACCAGGGCTCTGGGCTAAACAGGCTGCCTCTGAGAACGTCCCAGAGGATGTTACAGGTGGTCGCAGAAAACTCTGATTATTCAAGCAATACTTTTATAGCAAATAACTCATTTGTGGTTTATAGATTCCAATAAACCAGTAAGGTGAACATGAATGAGGTTCTGTTTGACCAAATCTACAAATACATTTTAGCCAACATCCAAATCTGATTAAAGTTTGAAATGTGAATTAGATTTATTCACATTAGTCAACCTGCTTTCTAAATTAAACTCTAATATGTCCTGTGGTTTTAAGGAGATGTGACACAGGTAATTCATAAATGACAATGAGACGTGCGTTGTTTTTCGTTTTTAAAGGTGAGACTACACATGGCATTCTGGAGGAAAGATTTGTCAGTGGAAAAAGTGAAGGGGTAAAAGAAAGGTGACAAGGAGGAAACATGACTCATGTAATATGCTGGCAGATGTGAAAGAAGCCTCCATGTTTCTTAAATAGCAACTACCTCTTTGGTGTTAAGTTCAGTAACTGAACACCCCTCAAAGGCTGAATCATAATCCTCTGTCTCTTTCCTGAAGGAAAAAATAAACATCAAAGTATCTTAAGAGCTGTCCATTACTTATTGATGCAGATGAAGGTCCAAGAACATCTCTCTTGATTAGGGGCACTTTAAAATTACATTATCTGTGATTTGGGCTTGGTGACATGGCCTTGGTAGTTAGTAATGATAAATAAGTCTGGTCAGAAGTTTACATACAGTCATTATGGACAGGAGGTTTGAAGGATTTATTTTAGACATTATTTGTCTAAGGGTGCAATAGTTACAGAAAATGCAATGATTATTTAAACTTACTGGCCAGACTGTGCTTTTGTTCAACTCCAGTTACACATTATTTACCACTTGCAGCTTAAATGTTGGGTCTGACTGTTCTTTGTTATATTAATGTCCATGTGAGATGTTTGAATCTGGGCAAAGATCTGCCTGAAGGGATAAAGTTATTTTTAAAATCTAATCTGGAATCTGTTTAAGATCTCTCATCCAGTTCATTGTTTGTTTGTTTTTTTAATTACTTTTCTCATGTTACAAACCCAGTGAAATCAGTTTACTTTATATATATATATATATATATATATA
>NW_015113490.1:76263-94339 GCF_001443285.1 Poecilia latipinna
TTATTTATTTACTTATTTATGTATTTTTGTTAACAGAATTTCGATTCATGCAGTGGTTGAAAAATAAATATACCTTTACTTGAACCAAATATTGATGCCGGTTCATATAAGCACTGGATTTTTTTTGACTTCCCGTTTTTGGTGATGTAGCTTCTTGTTCTTGATGTTAGTAAACATACAAGGGTGTGCAACGTCTTGAGTGTATTTTGTTTTAGTTCCGATAAAATGATTTAAGGTAAAAAAAAAAAAAAAAAGTTAATCTCAATTTTTTGGGATATTTCTACAAATGTAAGTTAAATGTAATGTAAGTTCAATCTCCATAATAATGTCATGCAATTACTATCATAATATGGGTATATTAAATAATAAAAGGACATTTCCTGTTCAGTCAAATGTTGCAGCCAATGGAAGAAAGCCTAATATGAAGCACATGCTTCGTCTCTGTATGACAACCTAGACTGGTACTGTTTGAAAAGGCACTGGCTAGTATCCTTTGCTTTCTCTGGAGACAGTTGAACACAGTCATTACAACTGGGAAACCACCGTTTCTTTCAAACAACCATGAGTTTTTCAGGACAGCAGTTAAATGTCTGAAATGGAACTAAAGGGCAAAAAAAGTTTCTTCTTTATAGCAGCCATTTTGACATGCATGTTTACCTTAGTGAAAATACATTGAATTTTGAGCTTTTACTTTTCAGATTAATGTACAGTAGCACAGAGATGCTGAATGTTATTTATTTATTTATTTTATGTAGTGACAGATAGTATATTTTCAGATGTGGTGTAATCAGAAAGGAAAAAAATCTTTAACTTAAATATATTTTGGCCACACAAACAGCTACAGTCCTACCCTTGTAATTATGCATTAGAAAAGAACTACGTTAGTGTGTGAAGAACAGTATCTTTTTACAAGAACCTACGCAAGACCTTTTTCCTTTATTCATGGGCTGCTTAGGCTTTATAAAGTTGCCAGCACAAAGAGGCAGCAATGAAACCTGAAGAACACAGACAAGATGCAGAAGACAGGTGATGTATCAAAATAAGTTCGGAGATTTTAATAACATGAATTTATGAGCAGCGGCAACAATTAAACGACACCCGGGTGTCCATATCTGCACAATAACATTTGTTTTTGAACAAACTTTTTGCATGTATGACTACAACTTCAGTCATTCAGTGGGGTTTATGGGTCCTTTTACTGTGGCCCCAGCATCTTGCTGGAAGCACCCCGCTAGACTGCAGAGACGATCAGGGCAACCTGAGCCGCTGCACCTCCATCCCCCAGGAGAAGCTTCTGGACCGAGTCATTCATCATGCTGAGCTCATCTACCGAGTCTCAGAAGAACTGTCCTCTTTGTTTGTGAGTTGATACTAACATTATCATAAAATAAGTCGTTGCACATGTTTGTACGTTTTAAAAGATGAAACCAGTTTCTGTGAAGTGTCGTCTCATTGTGTTTAGATCAGGGGTCCCCAAACTTTTTCCTGCGAGGGCCACATGACTGTTCCCTTTTCTGGTCGGGGGCCGGTCTTAGTGTTTGGAGAAAGAAACCTTAGAAAAGTTTTGTTGACGGGGGGGGTGGGCGGGGGGGGGGATTGGATTACTGCCGACGACGACATATTCGCGTTTGTAGATAGATTTTTACCCAGAATGCAAATGGAAAAAAACCGTGAGCGAAACGGTGACTGGTACTGACTAGTATATATTCCATTGAGGGACACTAAATTTCATATCTGCTCAAGAGTCCCCCTGGTGGTTGAAGAAAAATCCACATATATATGAAAAAAAAAACACTGAATGCTCTCTGGTATTGTTCAGGGGGCCGGACCAAATGAGGAGGTGGGCCAGATCTGGTTTTGTTCAGGGGGCCAGACCAGCCCGCAGGCCGTAGCTTGGGGACCCCTGGTTTAGATACTCTTCAAAACACCCCTGGCAAGACAAAGACTAAAAAGGATGATTGCTCAAACACAGTATTATCTTATTGAAAAAAAAAAATAAAAAATGTTGTCTAGAAAACTGTCCAAAAGCAAATGGGTTTACAAACACTGATTTTCCACGTTAGCATGTGAATTGATAGTTGTGTATGTCTATAGAACTATCAATCACACTGCAGTGGCTAAATTGTTTCTGTAAATTATTAATCTGATGAAAACATTTGACATCGTCGCTTCTATATTTGCATATCAACCGATGGAGTCTGACAGCGTTGTTTTGCCTAGTCATCAGGTAACACTGCTTCATTGTGTAGATGGGTGTTGTCATGATGAATCCTGATTTGTTGTTCATAATGTGATATCCTCTCCCTCCCTGTGCAGCCATCATTACGTCTGTGTTGTTAGCTTTAAATATTTAATCATCAAACCACATGGAAGTTATTGAAAAACAAACAAACAAAAAAAAAATCAAGTAATTTTGGTGAAAAATATTCTACCACGTTCTATGAGAAATATGAGACATCTCTTTGCTTAAAGAGATAAGGTCCAGCAACAGCCTTTAAACCGAACCGTCACTTCCAGAAATATAGAAATTACATTTTTGTAGAACTTTTTCAAACATTATGCCAGACCAGAAGCATGTGGCTCTCTCCTTTAGATGCACACTGCTATTTGCTTTTGATTTTGACGTGATCATCGCCTCACTTTGGGGGCTTCAAAGTAATCTTCCACCTCTCTTCTGAGGCGAAGATGTTTTATTGAAGAAGCAAGCCCACAGCAGGGTCATGTGAATGTGATAATGATACACGGCAATACTGAAAGCTCAGGCTTTTGCACCTTGTTGAATCCCCTTCGGTTTGTGAGAATCAGAATGGCCCTTTGAAATGAAACCGCACACTGGTTGTTACAAGGAATGTGCTGCGTGGAGTCTGCAGATGAGCCCATGCAGGAGAACAAAATGCGGACCCGCTGTGTCTCCAGTGGTAAAGCGAGATGAAACTTTTGTCACTGTGTTAGTAGTGTGTCTTTTATTTATTTCAGGTCAGGTAGGAAAGTCGGTGAAATTGTTGCTCCCTTTTATCGTACGCTGCCGTGTTCAGTAGTATAAGTTAATAAAGCTGACGAAATCAAGTCACTGGAATACTGCAAACTGATGTTCAGTGCTTAACTAATCTAAACATTTCTTCTTGTTGGTCGCCATTGTTTTGCAGGAGGAGTTGTTCATCCCATTTCCTTTTCGGCTGCAGAGTAATCAGGCTGCCTATTCGTGCATCACCAAAGCCCTGCCCATCCCCAGTTCCAAAAGTGAAGTCCAGCAAATATCTGTAAGCATATAGTTATCACTTACCAAAGGTTATTGTGTCCTTTGTGAAATTCTTGATTTTAATATGTCTAGAATAAGAGTTTTCTGTATGTGTAAGGTGCAGCATAATTGAGAGGTGTGTAAAAGCAGTTTCTCCGTAGGTAGACTTACAGGCTGTGCAAGTCATCTGAAGATTTGAGGAGAATTATTGGTTCTTTGTGATCCATTTGCTAACTCCTACCATTCACACAATTATGAGGCCTAAAATAGCAGCTGATGTTGTAATGTGTAAAAGTCGATTCTCAGTGTAAGAAAAATGTGGGTAAAACTTAGGATTTGCAGCCTGAAGTAAGCCATGGTCCACTGTGAAATAATAATATATAATGCATACCGGCCTTGAGAAGATGGTATTTCAGTATGCTGAAAAAACATTTTGTCTTCAATCCAACAGAACATGGCCTTTTAGAAAAAAAAAAGAAAAAAGAAAAAAAAAGAAAAAGGTCAGCTTAGTCAATAGGGTGGAAACAAAACTGAACCAAAACTGAGTCAACAAAAGGTCTGTAAAAGGTGATTTGACTGATCTACAAATGACATTTTCCAGGTAACACAGTTACATATGTTTAGGTCAGAATATCTTAAGCAACATTTACTGATTAAATTAGGGGACCTCATAGTCAGTCCTCAAGGGTCAGTGTCCTGCAACGTTTTAGTATTGTCCCACATCCAACACAACTAAATCTAATGGCTGAATTACCTCCTCAGTACATTCTACAGAAAGAAATATAATCACAAATTTGTTACAATTTCATTCCAATTTCATACTACTTTGTTTTCTAAAGGCATATTTCTAGTGATTGTAATTTCTGTTTATGTCAGTTATTCATAAATGTGGACAATTATGATGGTCAGGTTTATTTCTTATTTTGTCATTTATCTACCTTTGTTGTTGTGATTGTTTTGAAGCACTTTGGTCAGCTGAGGTTGTTGTAAATGTGCTCCATATATGAACTGCAACTCATACCTGATAAAACCAAAACAGTTCAGATTAACCTCCCCTCCCCCAGAAATATCATCTATTTGATTTATATACATTCACATTTTCTGACAGTGGATGAGAAGCTAATTAAATCATCGGTTGTAGTAGCAGGTACAAAATGTCCATCTGGTGAAGCTGATGCATGACGTCAGGCACATTTGGCACAAAAAAAAAAATACAAAATCACAAATATGAAATTGTCAAAAATGATAATGCTATACAACAGGAAGGAGAAAAAATTTCCAGCAGTCAACAAACTCTGTTTTGTATCATATGTACTATCCTTAATATTTACATGAAATAATGGCCGTGCACGAGTTTATGGTCCTTATTTGGTGTTTATCTGAGTTGTTTGCTTTTGCAGGACAAATGGCTGCTTCACTCCGTGCTGATGCTCATCCAGTCTTGGACTGAGCCCTTGGTCTACCTACAGATGACAATGGAACGCTACGATCACGCCCCTGACATGCTGCTCAACAAGACGAAGTGGGTGTCCGAGAAACTTAGTAGCCTGGAGCAAGGAGTTGTGGTTCTCATTAAAAAGGTGGGCTATTTTTATTTTTTTTTTTTACATTTTATGTTATTTTATTCTAAACAACTCACACAGTGAAATAAAGATGTTTACAGAGCCTTGCACAAGTATTTATATCCCTTGAATTTTTTTAACATTTTGGTACATTACAACAGTTTTATGTGATAGAGTGACAGAACGTCAGGCAACATGAAAGGAAGTGTTTTTCCAAGTAAAACTGTAAAAATCTGATCTGTGTGTGTGGCAAATATTTTTTAAACCATATTTACTCTGATACCCAAAATTTAAGTCTTATGTCATCAATTACATTCAGAAGTTCAAATGAAAATGAAACTATTCAGTAAATAGCTTAGAGTTTTGTTAGAGAACATTAGTCAGGAAACGCCATCAATGAAATCAAAGAACACACAACAAAATGGTCAGACGAAGTTATGGAAAAAAATAAAAAAATAAAATCAAGTTGCTGTATTAATAGAAAAGTATCCTACACTTTGAAGAATAGACAAAGAACTGGCCAGTGCTACAACACTGAAAAAGACACACTAACTCACAGGAAGGGTATAATTGTTCAAAGACACACATGTCAAGCGCACAACAAGATGTGTAGAGGATACGTAACAGAGAACACCACTCTGATCACATAATTTCCATTGTGAAAGGTTGTGGTGACAGCAATTATCTTTGCAAAGCTGGCCAGAGTTGAAGGGCAACCTTCAGGGAAACCATGGAAGAAAACCTGATAGAAGCTGCAACAGACAAAGATTCACCTTCCAACACCAAAATAACCCAAAAATATGTAGCCAATGCAGCAATAAAATAATTTAATCCAAACATATTTATGTGTTAGAACTAAGAATCTTGAAAGTATTTTTTTTTTTTTCATGTGCTTTCTCTTTAATCTGATTAAGCAGAGAGAATATTACGCAAAAGAACGGGCAAATGCTTTAGAATGCGACGTGCATTCTCCAGATAATTCAACTATATTTTTATAAATTATTGATTCAGAGGGGTTGAATTCAAACCTGAATTTAATCTAGAACACTTTCAAGAACAATTTAAGTATTTTTTTTTTTCCACTTCACAATTATGCACAACTTCATGTTGGTGAATCACATAAACTCTACCACGCAGAACTTTTAATTGCAATATTTGTTCAATGTGTATAAATACCTCTGAAATTGCTCTACATTTGATGTCTTGTGTAATTTTCCTGCATGTTTTTGACATGTTTTCTAACAGATGCTGGATGAGGACACACTGGCCACAGGTTACAGTGAACAAGGTGTAGTCCAGAACGAGGTGGAGCCGGAGGTGCTGGAATCTGTTCTGAGGGACTACACCCAGCTCAGCTGCTTCAAGAAAGATGCCCATAAGATGGAGACTTTCCTCAAGCTTCTCAAGTGTCGTCAAACTGACAAATACAATTGTGCATAAAACATGAAGTGGAGCTTTTAAATAATGCAGTATTCAGCTTTAAATGAATTTCTTAGGTTGTTAGTGTGCACTTAAAGATATGACCATGCCTTGGGCGCTTTAGCCTCGCTTGTAATGCAGCACATTTCTTATTGATTGTTTTGGAACACCTTCACACGAAAATAAGTAGGTGTAATGCTGTGCCCTTTCGTAACCATGTGTTGCATTTTTTGATTTCTTTCCCCATCTCAGTTGTTATTTTAACCTGGCACAGGCAAAAGAAGACTAACTCCCAAAAGACCATTTGTGTGTCGAGCTGTCAAAAAAATCTGCATATCCCGCTATTGATTTCCATTTCCTTTGTTCTTAACTAGAGTTGGTATTCCTTGCCGGCTCTTGCAGTGTTTTGATTATACCCGTGGCCCCTGGAGTATTCAGTGTGCCTCCCTTGTTAAATGGAGTGGGTTTCACTTCTGCATAAGAAAATGTACCCATTTTGCTGAAGAAGAGAGTTACAAAGAGCATTCTCTCACTCTCTCTCTCTCTCACAAAAATATAATCATGAAAATAAATGGCTATAAATTAACTAATCAGTATAGCTAAAAAAAAAATAAAAAATATGACACTTTTCTACAACTAAATGCGACTGATGTCATCAAATATGTGAAAAACAAGTGCAAAGACATTCTGTTGCGTTTCAATGTTCAGGGAATCAACCATTTCAGTTTCTGCTGTTTGGTCATCACATATATATTTAATGTGGAATACAAGCAATAATTTTCTAATGTGTGAATAGATTTTGTGCTGTGTGCATTTTAGCTTTCAGCTTCTGTTGGTGTTTGAAGCAAATAAAGCAAGAAATAAAAAAAAATAAAAATGTTGTTTTGCCTTTGATTTCAAAGCGAATGAGTGAGTAAGAAGGGCGATTTTATACACTAAAATTTAATGATGAAAACAGAAGTTGTATTAGTAATTGTCACCAGAGAATAGTGAGGGAAATTATTATTACTCTGTATTTTTCATGTGTTTTTGTCATAAAAGTAAAGACATTTGATCAGCTGGTGCCACAGTCATGCACAGTTGGCATGATGGTGTGCATGGACAGGCTAACAGATGAGGTCAGACAGGAGTCTCAATGGACTCGAGCGTTTTTCAGATGATTCAGAGAAGTGAAGGCAGATGTTTCACTCTGCTTTGTGGAGCCATTGACTTGCCAAACTTAAGGATGTGTTATATTCAGCTAAAAAATTCTGAGATTTGTTTGTGTGTTTTTGTCCTGTTTTTTTTTTTTTGTGTGTGTGTGTCTGGATTACAAGTTGAACATTTTAGTTATTTGTTAAAACTTATCCCTACAATTATAAGCACTCATTGCTCCTCTTGTGTGACAAAAACCTCACAAACCACTTCAAGATGATGTTAAAAGAAAAAGAAATAAGGCTCTGCAGCGTTAATGAACAAAAAGGAAAAGAAAAAATAACAGTGAAAAGGTGGCTGAGTGTTTATGGCCTTGACGTGAACTAATTAGTCCTCCAATTTTCAGTCAACGTGTTTTTTGTTGGATTCATTATAACCAGCGGAGAAACTGAAAAAGTCTCAAATTGAAAGTTTATAACTGATCTGCACTAAGGAGAAGTAACAAGAGATTTATCAAATATTAATTCCAACCACTGGTAAGTCATTGTTTTTACATTAAATAATATTCATGAATTATTTTGTCACAATGCTTCATGGTTTGCATAATTTCCATTACATCTGTTCTTTGCATAAATAGTTGCTTGTGCATCACACAAAATGGGGCTATTTTGGGTAACTACTTTATGACAGATACAAGTGTGTGTCACAGAGCTGACACACACTACAACCTAAAACACAAGAGGGCAGTAGTTTTCTCCATTGAAGATTATATTAATCAGTAAATACATTTGACACTACATCTGAAGTATCCAAATACAGAGTTAAATGAGGACAACATTATGATCACGGTAATTAAAGCCAGATATGCCATTGCAATACATCCTGTTTAATTAATTAATTTTACAGCTTAATTCATTTTACACTCTCTTTTTAAAAAAAAAAAAAACGGAAAAATTTGTTAAAAATGAGTCCCTTTTAATAAAACATTTTGCATATGTTTGAGTCATTTTATTAGGTTAAAGAAGGAACATGCACTGGCTTTCAAAAGTTTTAACACTACTGTTGATGGCTCAGATTGTTGTAATGTAAAACTGGACCATAATGAATAATTTACATTTTTTTTCACACATATAATATAATTATAATATAATTCATTATTGCTGTTTTATTTTGAAAAAAAAATAAGCTCAAGTTGAAGCTGTATGAAAAATCTAGTCCGCTTGAAACTGGACCATTGTTTTTTTCTCTTTCTCTAACACCACCGAGGCTTTTCTAGCCTGCTTGCTTGAGATGATTAGCTTGCATTGAAATCCATACTCCTTTTATCTTCAGATTATCAAAAATGCCCTGAAAAAGACCTACATTCATCCGTCCTTCAAATATATGTCCGGTTGATATTTTGAAAGATTTCCACTGCTTTCTTGGCCTTATTTGCACATCTGTTTCTTCATGTGTCCAATACGTGTCACTTGTATTACTCCCCTTCATATTATCTAATTATTTGATTATTTTGCTTTGATTTCTTTATATGTGTAGTACATTGGTTACTGGACACATCAAGTGTACATGTCATGTCAGTATACGTATCACAGATATATTTAATGTTTTTAGATATATTTTTATTATTTCTTGTTTATTTTATCCACTGCATATCCTGAGCAACTGAACCAAAAAACACTATCCGTTAGAAGAAAGTAAAAGTTTGATGCTTGTATAAGTCTGCACAAGCGTAAGCGGATACTTTGTTGAAGCTCCTTTTGAGTCAAATGGAGCAGTCAGTTTCTCTCTAACCCTAACCCCATGTCTTGATTCAAAAGTATTTGATGTTCTACATGACAGGATTTCTTAAAAAAATATTTTCCTTTCAATTTAGTTCTGGCTTCTGGGGAAGCTGTTTCAAAATTTGTATTTTTCTCCATTGATGTAAATTTAATCGATGATTAGATAAACACAGACATACTGTGATGCTAAAAAAGTCAAACCCATATTAGGTTTTAGATTTTTAGCAAACGCCACAAGATTTGTCATCAACTCTGAAAGACATTTCTAACTGTTGAGATTTTGAGAAAACCTCAGAAGGATCAAACTGACGTGATGCTCCCACGACCTTGTTCCTCCCTCCATGGATGGATTTATTTAGCTAATTCCTGGAATTGTTTTTCTGTGAAAAGTTTATAAAAGTTTGGTTTCAACATCCCCTTCTCCTAGAAGGTTTGGGGAGATTCTTGCTGAACTGGATTATTTTTTCCATTTGAATTTCTAGGTCTCTGTCTGTGAGACATGTTGGGAATTCAGCAGATTGTCATCTGCTACATTCAGCAGCTACAGCAACTTTTCAGTGTTGCCGCAAGCCTCTTGAAATTCTCAGTTAACCTCTTGCAATGTCACTGTTGTCTCATATTTCCTCCAGTTATGGATAATGGTCTAGCCTTTGCCATGTATTTGGAATGTGTTTGACAGACACTATAGGCATTTTTACAATAGGAGAAGACATTGCAAACAGAAGGGTGTTTTTTTTTTATTCTTCTTCTTTACCCCCTCCATCCTCTGAAGCTGGATCAGAAGATGTAAATCAGCCAACGGTTGCCACTGTGAGCCTGGTGTCAGAGTGGTGGTGTCGAGTGGTATGGGTGGTTCTTGAGGCAGAAAGTGGTTGGGGGGCCCCTGTCAGCACATCAGGTTCAGGTTCCTGTGGCCCAATCACTTCAGCATGATGGTTTGGAAAGTCTGGGCAGCACCCCATTATGCACCGCATTGCTGCAGCTTCTCGACTTTATCCTAGCGGCATTATTTTTCAGGCTCCTAGACAACATCCAAGCTTTGAGGTCATAAATATTAAAGATTGGCCACGAACAGTACGAGGCGGGAAGGTGACCAGAGGAGGGAGAGGATGGTGATTGGGAAGTGGAGTGAAGGATATGAGTACGAAAAGGGGTATGTGGAGCAAGGCGTGATTTCACAGCCTAACTATAACAACCCAAGGAACGGAAATTTAGTCTGCAGGGAAGCAAAAGTCAGTCACACAAAGACAATAGACACGAGATGCAAGAAAGAGGGTAATTTCTCTTTTCCTCCGTTAATGCTAGAAATTAACATCATCAATGAATGGAAGAGAAATGGCAAAGATGACTGGGATCTAAGCTCAGCCCTGAGCAGCGTGACATGCCAGGAAGTAGAATGGATCTGAGAAAATAAATAGCTGGAAGGCGGATACACAGCTGTAGGAGTTAGGCTGGGAAAGTGCAGCTGGCTTGGTATAAAACCAATTGTCAGGGTCTTTGAGTCTCTACCGGCTTGCATGGCTCTCACAATGATGTTCTACTTTGAGAGCTTAAAACACAAGACAGGAAAAACCTTGAAGAGGCCCCAGAGCCTCTACTGTACGTGATCGCCCACACTGAAAACTATATACCATAACTGTTCTTTAAATTCCACCTCTTATTGGTTTCCTTGGTCTAATTACATAACTTACCAATGTCAGTACCACCACAAGGTCAAGGACCTTTTTTTTTTTTTCTTATGTCCTTTAAGTTAAACCTAGTCTGCTTCTTTTGAGACAAAGTAGATCAAGCCCAGTCAAATTGGTTAAGCAGTCTGTGAAGAGCAACTTTCAAGTCCTGCTGTAACATCACAGTCAGGCTGAGATCTAGACTAAAAGATAGATTCTCAGAGTATTGTCTTATAGCGTGTCGAGAGATAATTAAACCAATTAACAACTCTTTGCACATGTATATGTATTTAACATGCTGTTAAACCATTGCAGCAGTTTTTAAACCTTCTAGGTAACATTTACATTTGTTGTCTTTGAGTAACATTTGCAAGGTGTAGGCACAAAAGAGAGGCACAAGATGAAGCAATGATTTTGAGTGGGATATCTGCTGGGTTTCTTTCTCTTTTTTTTTTTGAAACAAGCACAATTAGACCTTTCTTGGTTTGTGTCCACTTTACCACTGCAAGTAACAGGATTTACGCCACAGGGAAATGAGGTGATTAGCTTAGGGTTCCTTGAAGAAGTGGGCCATCGCTATGTAAACTCAGCAGGGAAGCGGCCGTCAATCATCCCACACAGAAACCTATCGCTTTAGCATGGAATCATGGACCTGCAGGAACACATAACGTCTAGACGCTGTGACGATAGCAGGAATTGCACCTTTAAAAAGTTACAGAGGAGAGGCTAAAAATATAGAAATCTCAGCTTAACTATCTAGCAACTTCCTACCGGTTACAGATGTTTTCTTCTCAAGTAAAGTGTGAATATCAAGGAGATTACATAGATAAGTGCTTTTAAAACTTTAAAATTTTTTTTTTTTTTTAATGAATGAGAAAATAAACAGGAAGCCAATGAAGACATTTTAAGAGTTATAATCATTATTGAGAGAGAAAGAGAAATAGTGTATAAGAGAGAGTGCATCCAGTGGAGCACCACCAAAACAAAATCAACAAAATCAGAGCAATTTCCTCCGTTTATAGCCAGATAAACCTTTCTAGTTTTATACTGCATTTGCTTTACCCTTAAGTTGGAAAAAAAAAAAAACAAAAAAAAAAAAAACAAAAAAAAAAACTTTGTGTCTTGGGATGTGCTGTAAATCACAGTACATATAGAGCAGATGTGCTAGTAAAACCATAGGAGCACTGTGCAGGAATCTATCTGGCAACCTGCCCCTGCTTTGTGTTTTTCTTAGATCAAGACAGAAGGCTTAAAAACCTTTGTGCATTACCTTAGCTCCAGGATGCACTTTCATAGCTTCAAATATAATAATTTCCTTTTCGGAAAGACGCTGAGGATTATCCATGTCTATTTGGCTTTCATTTTTTTTGCCCTGAAAGAAAAAAGGATTAGAGGAAAAAAAAAAAAGGCGGGGGGAGCTCACAGATAGTAAAAGGTTGGACCTCTGGCCTCTAGACCTAAATGGGGTTTGGTAGGTGTGGTGAATTTAGTTTCTGCTCAGGGATTATGATTTACCGCCTCCTTGGAACGGTTCATGGAATGCAGCACTCACATTCTTTCCCTTTTTTCCCTTCTTTATGTTTTCTGATAGAAAATAAGCTGAATAGAAAAAGAAAATACACAGACTGGCTATTCCTTCCTCTGGAGTGCATTCAACTGGACTAAAATATTCTGTTTTTTTTTTTTATCTGTTTGATCAAAAGCTGCTGGGCACTGTTGACTTTAATTTCAAAACTATAATAACCTCCTTGTGTGAAGTTTGCATGTTCTGCTTTAGAACTGTGTGGATTGTCTGCAAGTGCTTCAGTTTCCCACCTAGTTCAAAGACAGGTAGCAAAGGATCAAATGAACATAAAGGAGACATTTTTGGATCCGTTGCAAGCAAGATGTTTACTTTGAAAATAACATATGAATGATCGCTGAGCAGTACTACAACCCTAACTGTGGGACTTACTCGAAGACGTGCATGCCAAAATTTTACAATTATATTCACAGTGTCTTCCTGACATGGTGGGCATGACTAAAGCCAAAACCAGCCAAATTAAACTTTGGCTGGTTTTATCTATATTTATTGAATCCCAATTGATAGATTAGGGTTGTGAGGCTATGTAATTATCCTGAGAAGAAAAATAAATTTTGTAGGTATTTAAAAAACACAAAAATCTAGCAATCTGCAAATTTTCTAACCCAAAGACAGAAAATCTGTCGTCCTGGCAAAGTGATGCCAGGAAGACAGATCAAAAGCTTCTGGTTCAGCCGTAACTATATCAGCACTGCTGAGTTGAACAGCTTTCAAAGAAACAAGAGAAGACCGATTTAGGTGCTTCTACAGGGTCCGTAAGTTGGAATTGTGCTAGCCGTACCTAACAACGCACCTGCAGGGGGGTGGAAAGCCTGCGCCCGATGTACCTTGACAAAAGCGCAAATTGATGCAGGGAAGGATCCATCATCAATCTCATCACCATCGAGTGAAATGATGACAGTTCATGTCATCAGGAGACTGTAACTCCAAGGAGGAGTTTTATAAATAAAAGTGTTAAAGCCCCCTCCAGTGACTGCACACAAATTCAAGGATATGTCCAACATACATGAATGAGTGTTTGATGAGGGATTGACATTATAGCA
Source organism: Poecilia latipinna (assembly GCF_001443285.1). Classification (NCBI taxonomy): domain Eukaryota; kingdom Metazoa; phylum Chordata; class Actinopteri; order Cyprinodontiformes; family Poeciliidae; genus Poecilia; species Poecilia latipinna. Next base: position 89,690 of record NW_015113490.1, read on the forward strand.
TGTTATAAATTTCGAGAAGATCAATTTTGCGTACTACCCCATTAACAGGGCATCTGGGTGAAAGTAATTTGACATTTTCAGTTGTTAATCTACTGTTGTTTCTTATGTCATAACCCTAAATTTTTGGTTTTCTCCCTTAATCTCTCTGACTAATCAAGTACGTATGACCCCTTCATGCAGACAATTAAGTAATGTAATTTTTTTTAAATGGCAAACGAAGGTCTAATTTCATTTAAAAAGCAGCTGCAGACAAAGACAGTTGCTTATGTGATATATGTGGAAATGTGTTTTTTCCTTTTATCAATTATTAATAGTTCCACCCATGTGTGACAGCTACAGCAACTGAGATACACAAGAAAAACTTTGTAAAAAAAAAATAAAATAAAAAATCACTAAGGCAGTGATCATCAAACAATTTGGCACATTTTCTTCTCAAACCACTGAGCACACATCTGTCCTTAACTGATTGCTTCAGCAAATTTTATTTGCATAAACACCAAAAGATCAACGAAAGGGATTTCATTCCTCCCAGTAATTTAGACACAAATAATTGTAGAACTTTGCACGGCAGAGACAAATTACAATATTTTGTTCACCTCCACCCCATTTTTGTTATTTGCAGAAGGAGGCCGTTTTAATAGGTGGTAAACATTTTCCTGGTGTACTTTTAGACAAGCTGTGCACTCTAAAAAGCATGATTTTCATGCTTAATTGTGTCACTTTTGAAAACTAAAACTAATTACGCACAAGCGGAGAGCATTGGTGGTTAAGAATGTATATTCTACTGTAAGGGTTTACAGAAAGAATCAGTGTAACCTGTAATGTTCCTTGTTATGCAGGCACCCCACTCCACAGCTTACAAAACAGGCAATCATGTAATTACTGTTTTGTAATATAACACATTATTTTAATGGACTGTGGACTTGTGAAAAGTGTTGAGTTTATTTGTGACTAATATCAAACTAAATCGTTTAGCCTTTGGCATTTACTCATATTGAGCCTTGCCACATTAAAGTGAATAAAAATCAATGCTTTGCGTATGCCTTTCAGTAGTTTTAAAGTATGATACAAAAACAAACTGTATTTTGATAAACCGCTTTACAAGTACAGGCTATTTACGACTTATTTCCCATTTAGTTTTTTCACTTGCAGTAGTGGAATTAATATGCAGGTCAATGTAATCGTGTTCATACGCAAGAGGATAAGGGCCACTGAGAAAAATAAAAAATAAAAATCATCAACTGATTGATGCAGTTTACAGCCGTTCTTAGGAGTTCAGCAGACGCACAGTTTCAGCAGGTGTGTGCAAATTGCTGCTGTTTCTAGCCTGGTGAACCTGTGTGGATGAGGCGTGTTTTATGGGGCTGGAGCTCGACAGCAGGTCTAGCCGGAGCTCTGCACATTGTATGAGCAGGCACCACTCGAACGGCTGCCACAAGTGATTCAAGAATTTCTCAAACATGCATGAATGAGTCACCTGGTTGGTGGTCAGAGGGCCCAGTGCCACCAGTGCATAGCAGCCTTGTTCCTTTCAAAGTGCCTCAGAGCGGCTGTGGCTACAGTCCAGTAGCTTATCGGCATTAGCCTGTAAACGTGTGCCTGAATTGGTGAATGACTGAATATAGTATGAAATGCTTTGGGGTTAATTGTTTACAGTACCATGTTTACATGGCATACAATTAACCACTCGTTTACAACTGTATTCCTTTTCTTTGTGCTAATTTTCTGCTTATCCATTAATGAAATTGCATCTCCAGGGACTTCTCAGGCATATAAAACACAGCTTAAATCTAATAAGTTACAGTACCTATCCTCCTGCATAACTCACATCTATGTCATTGAAGCTGGTTGTTCCCAGATGTCAATTTGTCTTAAAGTCAAAATTCTGAGATTGCGTGGTCCTAACCCTCTTCCGTAGATTCAATTTCTCCTTATGTTGTAAAGATAAGAGGACATATGTGTTGATATTAATCTGTTAAAAACAGTTTGCTTACATGTAAATTGACAGATTGAAACAGAATTCAAACGTTGCATGTTTAATTAAGAAAGCAGGAGCATCATCTTTGACAGGAAGTTGTAAACTATCTTAATAAGTGCACAGCACCTTTGATCTCTGTTTATGCACATCTATTTATTATTTTTTTTTGCATTTTAATTTTTTTGTTTTAACTTTTTACCAATAAAAGTTATTGTGTATACAATACTAAATGTGAATGCTTACACGGAAGAGAAAAAAACAACAACAAAACAAATCACAAAGGTAAAAACAAAATATGAAATAAAATCAATAAATAAAAAGTGTGATTTAAAGGTTAAGAATTTCCCATAAGGAAAGACTTTTAACAAACATCCTCAAATACAATAAAATCAGAGGGGAAATCATGGCATTCAGTTCTGACAACATATCTGTGATAGTACTTGATTCAATTTTCTACTCTTCATGTGTCCGTTTGATATCCACCCGAACTGCTTTAGCCGTTTCTATTGTTCCAGCCACTTAGTGTGAACAAAGATTCCTGGATTCTCACACAGTGAGGCGAAGGACAGCATTCCAGCTCCCTGCCAAGACACCTTATCTATGCCCGGCAGCCTGCAAACAGGATGGAGAGAGGGGGCTGCTGGTGAGCTGAAGGTGGACAGACTGTTGGGAAGAGCAAAGATTATAAGATGGGAATGGGGAAGTATATGGGGTTTGTGGAATTTTGTTTTTTTTTTTGAAAGATTTAAAAAGGATAGCACAATCAAAAGCTCAAAAATAAATGAACTAGTTGGAGGGCTATTCTGTTTGAAAGCAAAACAGCATGAACTCAAAAGGAAAGTCATCTATAACAATTCTTAAAAATTATCTAATATGCAGTAAAGTCAAAATGCAGTAGGGTTTATTAATTTGACATTTGTAGGGAAATGTAATGGCAGGTGGTTGTCCAACTTACTTTAGTTTTCTGTGCCGCTTCCAGTTCCCTGAGAATAGCTCATATTATTTTGCTCCAGTTTTGGACAAATCTAAAGGTGTCATTTCTGTCTTTTGTTTTGGACATGGCAGACCGAAGGCCACAGAGCTGCCAACTGGTGACTTTTAAATGGCAAGTTGAAAACAATATTCCTATTGGCACAAGGAAGATTTAATTAATGACGTGATGAGGATGATTCACTCGATTTCATAATTTTCAGTGAAAATCTCAAGTTTCCTTCCTCAGTCGGGCATTATTTGAGGAACAGTTGGTTTTGAAAAGCGTATAAAAATTGCTCTCTAGTTATTGATTTAAGTTTATCTTGTTATTATAGATAAATCCTTCTGAGTACTATAGTTTATTTAAAGTCTTCAGGACAAGTACCAAGAGAGAGCTGGCACTCTTGAGTTCAGACTCATCCATTGTCTGCAGCATCTTATGTTCTTGGCAAAGGCCTGGAGAATGAATTGTGGTGGAAGCTGTCAGCAGACTGTGCATTGTGTCCTGTTTCCCTTCCTGTTTTCATTAAATAGCAAAAACAGGAAGTCAACCTCATCCTTTACCAGAAATAATTTGGATTCAATATCCTTCTTAAATTCACATTGGTTTTGGTGCTGGAAACTGCCACAGTGTAGTAACTGAACAATGAAGTACTGACAAGATAGGTTAAAACAGAATAATTTGAAATCCTCTGTTCATGACAGTTGGAAATCATGTATGTAAGTGGTTAAAGGATTAATAATTGAACGTTAAATATGATTTTTAGATTTTCTCTTTTTAATAAATTTGCCAAAATCATTTTTTTTCTCCCCATATTGTTGTGATGGGGGATTTGTGAGTAAAAGTTTGAGTAAAGAGACTAATTTAATACAATTTAGAATAAAGTTTCTACCAAAGTAAATTGTGGGAAAAGTTAAGCAGTGTAAATACGTTCTGGGTGCACTCTATGTATACCCATTGCATAAAAATGAGAAAAAAACAAGAAAAATACAAATACGCATGTTTAGTATTTGAGTAATGTCATCAGAGACGCGTCCATGGAAGCTTGTTTTCAGGAGGATGCATTATCTTGATTTTAAATAACAATTTAGAACAAAAAGCTGACAAACACATGATGGTGTACACTTAATAAGCCGGGTTGAGAGATTTTAGGGAAGTCTTACTTTTAGTTACAGTCATTTCAATTTAAATATCAGTGAAAATCATCTCAAATGTTGGTGAATACACAAAGTCAGTTCAACTGGCCAACACGTTTCTTTTTTCTGCTACACTTTCTCTTAGTCTAAATGTTCATGACATTTCTGATACACTGGATATGTTATGAAAAATAATGTAAGAACTCCTACATTTTAACATTTGTATCTAACACTATGTTTGTAACTACCATGTGTATCCAGTAGATGTCACTCAAGTTCCTCATATAAATAATTCCTTAAATAAGGTGAACTGTCCTTGACAGAAAAGTACTGTTAAAAGGTGAATCGCATAAGAAATTAAAAATGTGTATTGTTTCAATGAAACCTTAAAGACTTTTCTGTTATTTGAAATGCAAACCCAGTGATGTTACTAGGTCATGGCTGTTTTTATTTGTTTTGTTATATCTGATTTTTTTTTTTTTTTTTTTTTTTTTTATGGTTTAACATTTTGCCCCCTTTTTTTTTAAAAAGAAAGAAATTCTTTTCCCCTCTATTTAACAAAA
>NW_015113490.1:97347-165764 GCF_001443285.1 Poecilia latipinna
TTAATTAAAACCCGGGGGGTGTTATCAGGTCTGGTTGTTTTTTTTTTTTTTTTTTTTTTCTGTTTTTTTTTTTTTTTTTTTTTTTTTTATGGTTTAATCATTGTGCCCCTTTTTTTTTGAAAAGGATGAAATTGCTATTCCAATTGATTTAGCACAAAGGTGATCTTTGCAGAAAAGGAACAAAATCAAAGCAATTCATGAACAGCGGTAAACAGCGTACAGTTTGTTAAAGAGTTTTATGGGGTTTTTTGTGTGTTTTTTTATGGTAATACCGGCGTGCTTTGCATATTTTTCCTTTCATTTCTTTCTTTTTTCTTCTATTTTTCCATCTTGCAGGAGAGTTTCAGATGTCTGCTGAAACATCTGAGGCCCTGAAGGCATTCGTGTGCAAATTAAATCCCGCTGATGAAGTTGAAATTTAAAATGTAGCGAGAAAACGGTCTGGAAAACATATGGGTCAAATGTGATCCAGTTCTCACAAGGAATCACGACCAACCCAAAAACATACAATTACTCATGCCACCCATGGTATTATTTAATTTGAGTGCGTTCCTTTTGAATGATTCTTTACAATCAGAGTGATGCACTTATAAACAAACCATGGTTGATGACATGCAAATATCATCCTGTTAAATTTAGCCTTGTTGAAAATGTGCTAAGAGCCTTAATTGATGTTTTATTGCAGTAGAACAATCTCACTCTGAAAAGCTTTTAATGCAAAATATTTAATTTAAGTATATCTCGCCAAGGGGGGAAGCAACTGACACAACAGTTAGTAGCATCCCTACCAAATTATACAAAGTAAATGTAACACATTTGTTACTTCTTTCTCCCTTTGAGTATAAATACTACATGACAGGGAAGCTTTTTTTTTTTTTTTTACTGCTATTCAAAATGGGAAAAACAAGACAGCAAGAATTTCATTCCAGTGAGGCAGACATGCGTGAAATATATGGTTTAGAAAATAGCTTCTCATGTGAACGTGTTTGTAAGAGCAATAACTAAAAACGTATTGCCCTGAAAAACTAATTGAGATGGAACAGGATTTCCACCCCCCCCCCCAAAAAAACAGAATAGGGAAAAAGATTGAGAAGAACTATTGTTTCCTTCCTGACTTCATTTCCTATGTCTTTCCTACTTTCTTTATTTTCCTTTCCCTCCGTTTTCTCCTTAAACCCTTTGCTCTCCCTCAGCGGGACCGCGTGCCGACTCTACCCAAACACTGCTCTCTTGTTTAGGGCTGGGCAGGCACTGTGTCTGACCACTCCCTTGGCCTAATCACCACAGAGTTCTTTCCAAATTGCAATTACTGATAAACAGAGTTGGCTGATGGGAACAAGTGATTGTGAAGGCAATAGAAGGCAGTATCTGGCATCAGCCTAATTGTCACAAACAATTTGCCTCATTTCTCTACCCCTTGCTACCAGAAGGTGATTGCACTGAACACACTTACGGGGCAAACCGTTTGTGAGTCTGCTCATTTGGGACTACTTTGAAGTGTTCTCTGGTGTTTCACAAGAATTTTTCCTCCCTCCGCTCCGCAATGTGCGTTTTGGGATTGTCTCTAAACAGTTGCTGTAGTCTGAGGCTATAAACAGACCCCTATTTAGGTTTGTTTTGGTTCGTCATCAGAGACGGAGGGAAAATATTTAGGGAGTAAGATAAAATTTGTCATCTTTGGTGAGGTCTTTATGTGTAAGCATTTTGGGTGCTGGTTGTTTCACACTTTTGCAGTTTCAGTTGCTTTATGCCCGACTGTTTTACACCAAACAGGCATCAGTTCATATGAACCACGAGGTCATTTCACACCACTTTTGACAACAAATGATTTAAAGTAGTTTTCAGTATTTTAAATATTGGTTTGCTGTAAGGAAATGCACTTTTATAGATTCGATAGACATAATCTACCCACAGGTCTTCATTCTGAGTTATTTTAGTTTAAAAGTTATTTCATATGCCCTCCGATGGACTGGTGACCTGTCCAGGATTTACCCCGCCTCTCGCATGTTGACCGCTGGAGAGGCACCAGGACCCCTCACTATCCCACTTAGAGTGTTGAATGATGGATGGATGGAAATTATTTCATAAAGTCAATCATCATAGATGGTGATCAAGTCCAAAATAAACAGAAAAAGTAAAGATATATTTAATGATTAACAGTGAAATTAGAATTGAGTTTTTATCATTTTCATGACAACCTTTCCTCATGATTTATGCAAAAATACTTAGGCACTGAGAGAAATAAATTGATGCACAATGAATCAAGTACATGGACACATTTGAGTGTGAAATGACTTTTGGGACAAGTTACCCATAGTGGAGAACTTTGTTATTGTAGCTAACACCATATAATGTGGTTTCTAGCATCTATTTATTGTACATTTCTAATATCAAAAATGATTTTTTCCAGTCCCTAAATAAAGGGCTACAGATTTTGGAAAGTCCTCTTTAAACCACAGTCTAATACACACTTCTTACCCCCAGAATTTGGGTGAGAGTTACACTGCCAAAGCTCAAAAATTCTTTCCTGGACACAGCCTGACACTGGAACTTGAATCTTCCAGTCATAAGTCTGTTTTCAGAATTTTATACCTCTATTTAGAATTATATGAGTCCCACATCGTTGCACGACATCATTCAGCCAAGATGTGAAAACAGACAAGTGTGCTATGATTGAGGGACTATTACAGCTTTCAAAGAAATAACTGGTGACTAATATAAGTAGAAAGGAACAAAAAAAAAATATTTTTTGTTACATGTTTCTTCCACATGCAAGTCTGAGTGCAAGACAGGTTGGATGTGATTAATAGGTGGGAAGCCATGACCTTGTTCGCCCCTCATTCCTCCTGAGTTTCAGCCTCAGCAAACTCCAAAGCCTCCTTCAGCAGAATGAAAGAGGAAGTGACCCCACTCAAACAGGAAGCTCTGTGAGGTGACCAGTAGCCATCTGCAGGGAGGTAGGGATAGTTCCTTTGCTTGTGGACATGGGTACAACTAGCACAACTTACCAAAGAAAAAACTGCTAGAAGTGAAAAGTTTAATGTAAAAAGCTGATTTTATGTGTAACATGTAAACTTTGTCAGACAGTAAGGGGTAGGCTTTATTGAAATGGGGATGTTAGAGACAAGCGAATGCTTTATATTACCAGAAAGTCCCTAAAGAGCATGAGTGTGTTTGCATGCGGCAGACAGCCTTTGGTTTGTGTTGGCCCACCTCTGTTACTTCTACAGCACTGTTTCAGCAGTTTGGGGCAGGAAACAGCTGTGGAGAGCAGGGCAGAGCTAGTCTGCGCGCAGCCATTCGAGGGTTACAGTGCGCTGTGAGCCAACATCAATCAAAATGCACAAAGCTAAGCTTTCACTAGCTGAGAAAACCTCGTTAAGTTAACACATTGCACACAGACACAAGCCTCACTGCACTGTCAGTAATGATGGACCATGAAAAGTCTTGAAACACCTCGAACCTTTTCTACATTTTGACATGTTGCAAGCACAAACTTCGATGGATTTTCGTAGAGTACTGGTTGACAGATCAACAGAAAATAGCTCTTAAATGTGAATTGGAATAAAAGTGATATCTTATGGTGGTTTTACAAAATAAAAGTCCAAAATGGTGGAAAGCATTTGGATTCTGTTTTGACTAATACATACATAGGTATTAAATGCTGGCCTGGGGTCTTTCTGTATGCAATTTGTATGTTCTTCCTGTGCATGCATAGGTTCTCTCTGGGTACTCCGGCTTCCTCCCACAGTCCAAAAACATGACTGTCAGGTTGATTGGTCTCTCTAAATCCTCCTTAGGTGTGAGTGTGTGCATATATGATTGTCTCTCCTGTTTGTCTATGTGATGGACCGGTGACCTATCCAGGGTTTACCCCGCCTCTTGCCTGTTGACCGTTAGAGAGAGGCACCAGCACCCTTCCATTATCTAACACCCTAGAATAAGGGTGTTAGATAATGGACGGATGGGCATCCATAGGTAATCTGAGTGCTTCAGGCTTCTATCCTTCATCTTCAGTCTTTTGCTGCACAGGTTTTCTGTCTGGATTGCCCTGTGGCAGCTTACAAAAGGCATCCCTATAACATGATGCTTTCAGCATAACGTTTCTCTCTGAAGATCATATTTTTCAGATGATTGTCAGAGTTTGTTTGGTAGACACATAGTATTCGACTTTTGTATAAAAAAAATACAAAGTTCTGAATATTTTTTCTGCAAGACACATAAATTATTTGGCATTTTAAGATGTCAGGCTAACAGAGACATTGAAGCACAGCCAGCGTAGTTAGAATCAAAAACAGAAAAAAAACCAGAAACAAAGACGTGTCATTATTTTTGGCTAAATTAATCAACCTCTTTGGCTCAGGTGACCACATCACCTCACTCACCCGCGTGATTTTTGAGTGTATTTTTGTCGCTCGCAGTTGACATGTTCTTTCAAATGTTAACCAATATATCACGAGTTGCGCTGCTCTATATATCTGTGTGTATGCGAGTGTGTATGCGTGTATGCATGCCTGCGTGTGTGTGTGTGTGTGTGTGCGTGCAGGATGTCAACAACGCTGATATTTATAAAACATTGACACAGACACCCACCATTCCCTCCTGGAGGGTGAGCCTGAGGCGAATTTCATTTATATTCTTGTGTTTTCTCCACATTTCTACCTGTAGCTAGTCTCTGCCAAAACAGTGGCATTTTGGGTATGCAGGTCCCACGGGCATGTTGTCAGCTTTGTCAGGTAAAGGTGAAACGTGACACTTGTATTGAGCCTGAAGGCAAATACAGCATCCACCTGATCCAGTAACAATAAAATGTAAAAAAAATATATATATATCTCAGCTGGTGCAGCTTATTGAAAATGTTACTTTGAATGATGACATGAGTTAAGAGAAGTATTCATCTTTGAGCGTGTCTTTTTTTTAGTATTTTCCCTCTGTAGCACATCCTGTTACACAAATAGCATATATTCGCAATGTAAATTATTTACAAAGGTTATATTTATTTTGTAGAAAGACTGGGAGGCATTAGCAGGTAACCAGAGAAGCAACTCTGACCCCCCATCCTCCCTCTTCCCCAACCCTGAGACTCTAGGATAACCTTGAGAGAGAGACCAGTGAAAGATGTTGTCAGTGCTCACATCACATCCACATATTATTCTTCAATATTCCAAACATATTACATTTCATGTCATTATTGTTGCACATATTATTGCTTGTAGGACTCCCTGTAAACGAATGCTGGATGAAATATATCACCCAGCTCATGAATCTGCAGTTCACCGTAGGGTGCTCAATAGGGCTTCTAAAATAGAAAAAAACCCATTACGGCTAAAAGAAATGACAGCAAACAGTTAATTTGCAATGGTTTCACTAATCATCTGACATTAACTGGAAGCAGTTGTTCTTGGTATTTATAGAACAATCTAAGATATCATTATATCTGCTCTCCAGCTGTTGAGAGTTTAATTGGCAAGGATCCCTGCTATAGCTTGGAAGACTTACTTTTCATTCCCACTCTGACTTTTTTGCTCCAAGTCTCTGCGTGTATCATTTATCTGTAAGGGATTTGGAACAAGGTGAAGTTTGGCCAGATACTGTGCTAGTGTGCTTGCAGGCTTGACTGAACAATGAATGCATGCACTATGCTGCAATCAGTCCAGAAGTAAAAAAAAACAAACCACCACCATCAAAGCCCAGCAAAGCATATTTTATACTTGGTTCTTTTTTCTTTTTTTTTTCATATGGTCTCTTATCTTCAATCACAACATACTAAGTATATTCAGATCCCCATATATTTCCTGTCATGAGAACATAAAATCTAAATAGCCTTTAAAATACTCTGTGTCCAAGTTGTAAATTACACAGGAATTGTATGACTTATTTTTGGAAGCTTCTTTCAGTCCATCACATTTTTTATGGAATACAGCTTCTCAAAATGAAATTCCAGGCCAAAGAAGGATTCCCACATGTCTTGGTTCTGGTGTACATTTCAAGGTTGAACTTTCACAATGACTCCCAAAGACACTACGAGGCTATGCAAATTTACACGTTGCTCAGCCCTTAAATGCGTGGAAATGGGCTTCCATGATCTATGACAAACTACAGTCCTCACAGAGATGCTGAGATACAAAGGCCATGCTAGGCGCCTGGATTCCTTTCCTCTGCTTATGCAGGAACAACTTTGCTATTAAACCATAGTTTTTGTGCCATATGAGTAGTGATTGTTTTGCTTTTTATTTTGTTTCATAGTTTATAATTTTAAAGATGTCTAAGAAAATGAGATTTCAGTTCAATTTATTGTACTTATCTTGAACAAATTCACAATTGTTGCCTCATAGCACTTTACAAACAAGTCATTTCAATTCAATCGCACATATAGTTCAATTGATCCTATTGTTACCAAACAAGCGCAAGAAGTTCAGTTCTTTATTATTATTATTATTATTATTATTATTATTAATATTATTATTATTATTATTATTATTATTATTATTATTATTATTATTTATTTATTTATTTATTTATTTTTTTCAAAAGTGTTCTGCCGAATGAAACCCAGCAGAATGTGTTGAGACATTGAATTGTTGCATTCATTTCTTTTGGACAAAAATGTAGTGCCAGTAAGCAGGAGATGACTTTGTGTTGTTTACTTTACAGCAATCCCTCATATCAAGCAGGCAAGTAGCAATAGTAGAGAGGAAACATGTCCTCCTTAACAAAAAGAATCCTCAAGCAGAGCCTGGCTGCACATGAGCGGCGAGGGAGAGCGATTAGTTGATGGCAGCATTATCTCAGTCGATGCTCGCCGCCGGGAAAGCAGCACGACCAAACAGAATATCAGACCAGATGTAGCTTCTATGACGTCATTTTTGTCCATAAAAATAGCTCACTTTGAAAATGAGCTATTATTGGAACAGGTTAATCTTTAAAGGTACAGAAATTATTAGGGCTGCAAAAAGAAAATTAGGGAGAAAATCAAAATCCTTCATTAATACGGCTGTTATGGGCGTATTTTGTAATTTATATAATATGTATATTTCTCCTATACATTTGACTCCATGCAAAAGCAGCTGCACAACCTACATTTATTTTCTGCTTCGACTAAGCACCTTCCCTCCTCCTCCTGAAACACATAAACAAATGGCAACAAGATGGAGAGAAACATTGTTTGCTTGTTGTGATCCATATTTACTTATCAGACACAATAACAGTCAGCCAATATTGATTGTTTCATAGAAGTGTTTCAGGATTCTGCCAAGTGTTCTTTCTTCTTTTGGAAATCAAGATATGACCACCCTGCCATAATGGTCATTTCTGAATTGCATTGAAGTCCTGCCTGAGAGAAGCACTGATCCTTTGCTTGATTCTGTCTTTGTTATTTTAAGGGGTGTTACACCTACATTCATGTAACATTAATGTTTTTCAAGTTTCTAGATAGGACTTCAAACAAAATTGCTCTCTTGAGATATTGCTATTGCAAAAAACTATACTTTTTTAAATAGAAATGTTCACTCAATAAGTTGAACTTATACCCACAAATAACATGTACCTAAAGTACAAAGTCAAAAAACAAACAAACAAAAAAAAAAAAACATCAGGTATAAACAAGACAAATCATAAAAAAAATATTCAATTTACTGTTGTGTAGGGTTATAGTTATATAGTTATAGTGTAAAATTATTCACATTTAATAATGTGTTCTAATTATATGTCTATTTTCCAATTTCATAGTGACCCCTGATGTTGGAGTGTTATTTTACGAAACTTGTCACCAAGCAGATTTTACACATGTACATTTAAAATCTTAAACTGTTGGATAATTAGGCGATGGTTCCTGTCAGACACCTCTGACTCAGAGCACAGTCACCCACTGAGGGCTGTGACAGAGCCTCTAAAGAATGTGCATTAAATTTTCTAACACGTGGCCCTGTCTGACTGAGTTTAATGTCAGTGTGGCACGTTCCAGCGAGGTACACATTAGGGCTGTGCTGGATCACAGCCTGTTTCTATTGGAGCGCTGGGCCACATATTTGAGCCACATGTGTGTTCGAGACAACGAGAGCCCAAATGAAACACGTTGGGAGGCAGAAGTGCTGCGTCTGCAGTCGCATTCCTGTAACCGGGCTCGCAGGCTCCCAAACTGAGCAAGACTGTCACAAGCAGAACAGGATTCTGGGAATTATTTGATGGACATTTTATTGTTTGAGTTTTATTTTCCAACAGGGGAACTTGGACACTTTGCTACTGTTACTCTTTTATAGTTTTGCTGCAGTACCCTTTAGTTTTTGACAGATGGCAGCAGTAAGCCATTTAAAAAACAAAAAAAAACAAACATGTTTCATGCTGGTGTCAAATCGGAGGCACACGCCAAAGACAAGCCATGAACTTAAGTTGATCACACTCTGTCTAATTTGTCCAATTTAGGATTGTTTGATTCTTTGGTTACAAAAAAAAATGTCTGTCTGAGAGGAGCCAAGCCACCATTTGCTCCATCTCAAAGCATAGTTGAAAGGCTGCCAACCATATTTGGGGTTGCATGCGAATTACTCTATTGAAACAATATGTCAGTTTGGAGCATGACTTAATTTGAGCAATTGGGAGGTATGCTTGTGAACTCAACGTTGGTGTTGTCAACACAAAGTGGATGACAAAGGGAGTAAAAGGGGTTATAAAACTCCATCAGCTTTTTGTCATAATTACTTTGTTTTCTGTCAAATATTTTGGATTATTATCTTGGTCTTCAGAGGTCCTGTCACTGTTTCCCCCGTAAGAGAGTGTGACAGTCATTATAGGACCCTTTGTAAGCTTTACACCTTATAGTATCAATTTTCTCTGGGACTAGATGCAATATGTTCTTTTCTGCCTCTAGTCACTTCTGTGAAAACACTTTTCACAGAAGTCTGTCTAGTTTGAACTTGTGTAGTTTCAGTTTTACTCTGGATGACATTTGATCTCAAATGAAACATGACATGCATCAGCCGCTGAGAGAGTGTAAAACAAACAGCACAGAAACAGCAGATAACAGGAACCCTGCCATGATATCTGTAACTATTGGGTTGTGGAAAATTGTCTTCCATCAACATTTTACTCTAGTTCAAGACCAGTGACCTGTTCTGTGGCTAATTATGTTCCAGATTAAGATGGATTCGGTGCTGCTTCTTGGGCAAGACAGACTAAGTAAGGGAGGGTGGGTCATCAAGAGTAAAAAAAAAAAAAAAAAGACTGATAATCCCCCAAAGACCTCTTTGAGGGCCGTATTTGCTTCTCTGTATAGGCAGAGGTTACTTTGGCACAAAGAAGGCTCTCATTCCTGCAATGGTTCATGAACTTGAGCTTGGCATCTTTCATATTTGCGTTGCTTGGATTGCCTCAGTAGATGTGTTTATGATAGTCCTTCCCATAACTGTTTGTTTGTGGTTCTTTCTTCTCAGCCAAGGCTCACTCTCCTCCATTTACCATCTTAATTTCCTTGCTCCCATTATCTTTGCCCTCTGTAATCATTATTCAGAATGTTTGGTTAATACATTCATCATTTAAGAGATGCTTCATCACAATTCTCAGTAATTAATCAGCATGATGATGTAACCCATGATTCTTTACTGGCAAAATGACATTGTTTAAATGCATAGAAACATGGATTTGGATTGTCCACTTATTTTGACAGGAGACCTGACCAAAAAAAAAAAAAAAAAAAAAAAGTGACATTCAAAAGTATTCAAATCTATTTATCCTTTTTACATTCTGTCAATTGAGCTGCAGAAATTCACTGCTAACATAGGGGAATATGTTAGCATGACAGCTAAAGTCATGCACTCCAATCTGGACTTTATGGATAAATGGAGAAGAAAGCTTAAGAAGTCCCACTTGCAGTTTTCTACAATCCATTCAGGAGACACAGAAAACATATGGACAAAGGTGTTGTGGTCAGTTGAGGCCAAAGTCCTACCTGCATACATCCTTGTCTTTGATACAAAACACAAATCATCCCCAGCACAGGCCATCTTCACGATGAATCAAGCAACTTCAACAGGGACAGGAAAGCCAGTCAGAATTAATAGGAAAATGGGTGGAATTAAATAGAGCAGGGAAAAAAAAAAAAAAAAAAAAACAACTTTTAGAGCCTGTTTTCCAGCATGAAAGGACAGTAAACATAAAGTAAGAGCTCCAATGGATAAGTTTGAATAAAAACATTTTCATGTGTTAGAATGGCCTAGTCTGAAGATCCAAATTCAATTAAGAATCTGTGACTCACCATTCATAAAAATTGCTGTCCAAATGTGATGCCCAACCAGTCTGAAGCAAAAAAAAAAAAAAAACAGAAAAGAAAAACAGAGTTTAAGATGCTTTGCTAATAAGAATGGAAATTTTCTTCCTCTAGAAGCTAGTGGACACAGACTCCATAAAGACTCGCAGTAGTAGTTGAAGACAAATGCGATGAAGTTTGTGGTTGCAAGTGACAATGACAAAGTCTAAAAACTTTGGCTATGACAGCAAGTACTCTATTCGTGCCAAATCTTCTCCCCCCTTGGCAAGCCAATAAAAACTAAATGAAAAGGAGTCCGCAAAATTTTAAAGCAAAATCTGCACTGTGCTCAGTTTACTTTTAACTGTTTTAGGCCGTCTGTCCTGCACCTGGTCGCTGAGCGTGGCACTCAGAACAGAGCACACACTGTTCTGAGCCCAGAAAAATCTGCAGACACAGACGGAAAATAAAATCAGCTCCATATTCATTAAACAAAAAAGCTGTGTGCAGATTTGTGGCCTTATTGGGTGTTTTTATGTTAGTTCTTTTCCCCCTATATCTTCGTCTTTCGACTAATACACAGTAATTCACGTTTAACCATGTAAATGTGCTTGTTTTAGTCATTTTGTGATGGATGTTCGTCAAAGGAAAGTGGAGTAAGATGCAATAAAAAAAAAACAAACAAGATCAAGAGAAATATCGAGTCAAAGCGCTGTGGAGGAAGACATGCACATAAATGCTGCTCTGCATGTGGAGAAGCAAAGGGCCACCAGGGTGAGACCTTTCAAAGTGTGCTATCTCTTCTCTCTCTTTACCATCAGTTCTTGTCTTTGTAGTCTAATTCCCATACCAGTTTTCCAGCAGTTGAGATAAAAAGCCCCTCCCTCACTAATTCTCTGCCTCCCTTTTTTTTCTGTCTGAGTCTGGAGCAAAAGAGGATAAAACTGTTGATTTGTTATCAGCCCCAGTTTGCAGTGTCGGTGCAAGTCGGGGGTCACATGGCAGAGAAACTGTGAAACCACATCACCCAAATCTTACTTTCTTGTGAAAACGAGCACAGAGGTTTTCACAGTTTCATTTAAAGCCTTAGGAGATTGTGCTGATTTTGATTTTCACTCCCTTTCCTTTTTGAAACTCTGCTCTGGAACATTCAGATAACAGCAGTACGTTGTGGTGGGGCCAAAACAAAAGATTGTTACTTGAATATGACTGGTGTCTTAGAAAAGAATCACCTGCTTTGTACAGAAAGGATGGCCTTGTCTCTTATTTGCCAGCTGCTGACAGCATTTTAAATGTTATCAGCTCTGCTCAGAATCTATCGTGGAAGAAAACATAGCAGGTTGCTTTATAAGATCTAGTGACTCTGCACCATTACTTCGTTCAGGCATACTGGCTATTTTTGTACCAAGGGCAGATTACATTACAACAACGACAGGACCCCTCAGACAGGAAATCACCCAGCACGCTACCAAGCAGCTCTCAGGTTTTTGGCCCTCATCCAGAGATGTACCGTACTCCATTCAGTCGATGACGAGAAAGGAAAACCCAGCAGAACAAGAGTCATCTTCCTCTCAGCTTAAATTGAGCACCTCGTGACTAAAATCCAACATTCCCCAAAATGGTTAACTCTGGCACAAACGTTTATGACCCCACCCAAACAAGTAC
Source organism: Poecilia latipinna (assembly GCF_001443285.1). Classification (NCBI taxonomy): domain Eukaryota; kingdom Metazoa; phylum Chordata; class Actinopteri; order Cyprinodontiformes; family Poeciliidae; genus Poecilia; species Poecilia latipinna. The sequence continues at coordinate 109,253 of NW_015113490.1, forward strand.
AGGTTGCCAAGTTCGTACAAGATATGATGTCATGTTTTCAGATATAAATTGCCTTGTTTGTTCTTTTTCACATTTTTGCCACGTTATGACCAGACTTTACAAAGTTTTTTATTTGCAATTCTTAGGGCAGATCTACATAAAGCCTTGTAGGTTTAAGTGGATACATTCACTCATATGAATGTGCTAGTCATTTGTTTAGGTTCCTAGTCCTGATGGCATGAGAACCTCTGCCCTAGTCTCAAAGATTTTGTGAGCCTCCAGAGGATTGTTGTATTTATTTATTTATTTATTTTTTTCACAATTGTTCTGTATTCATTTTCCCTTGCATGTCAAAATGGTATTCTGTCTAAGAAAACAAAGAATCCCCACTGTATGATGTGTCATCCTCTGTGTTTCACAGGGAGGATGGTGTGTAAAAGTAAGTGCCACGAATGTCAGTAGGCATGGGATGTGCTTTAGTGTAATTTGACGAGAGAACATTTTTCAACATCATTGAGAAGTTCCCTAGATGACTTGTTTGAAAACTACAAAACTAAAGTTATTTTGGTTTTCTTTCAACAATGCCATTAGGTGACGACTCTCCCTCCCCGCTATCTGACAACCTCAACAGTTTCTTCTGCAGATATGAAAACCAACCATTCACACTTTCAACCCCTTCACCCACACCCCACTCCCACACAAAATGACTGGCAGCAGTCCCACGCCATCAACTATACAACCCATCCCCTCTCTTCTTCGACTCCCCACCTGCACTACATATCACTGCAGAAGATGCTAATAGTGCCTTTCAGCATCAGAAGACTAGGAAACCTCTAGGACCTGATGGTGTCCACCCTCTTCTTACTGAAAGAACCAACTGGCTTCCCATCTTCACTCAGATCTTCAACATGTCTCTGGAGTTGCGTGAGATTTTTCCCTTTTCAAAGTAGACCTCCATCATCCTGTTCCCCAAGAATCCCACAATAAGAAAAATGAATTACTTACCACTTATATTGCCCTAACGTCTGTGGTCAAGAAATCTTTCGAGAGACTCGTGTTGAAGCATCTGATGAACATCACAGGTCCCCGGCTGGATCCCTGCAGATTGCCTTCCAAGCAAACAGATCGAGAGATGATACAGTCAGCTCGGGGCTACACTACACTTGAATTATTCCTCAATCTCAGGTTTGGCTGACATCTGTGTTTGTGGCATGCCCTCAAAAAGGTCACACAGCATTTGGGCACCCAAATGTCTACCAGCAGAATTAGGCAATTTTCCAAAGCAAAATAGATTTTGCTTTTTAACCTAAAGCAACTGTAAACACTTCCACCACTTTATGAGGTAGAAAAAGGAGGTAGAATACCAATGGAAATCACATTCTTAAAAATCACAAATCTTAGGATGGTAAATTGAATAAAACCTCAATAAAGTGCACTGAGGTTAAATGATAAAAAGCTTAAAGGGCCCAAACATACCAAACCTTTTCTTTCCTTTCTACCTAAATTAGTTTAACATTACAACCAAGTTCATCTCAATTCTTAAATATAAAATAGGAATGTTTCAGAAGTGAAAACAATTGCTAAGTCAATGAGATACCTATGATCTCATTTAGCATTTTCTACTTTTAACAAAATGATAAAATAACTTACTATAGGATTCTATAATACGATAAGGCTTTGATTTCAAAGGTTTTCCAGGTTTTTGTTTCTCCATAACTCCTCTGTTTTTCCTCTGTGCATTGAAGGAATTTGTCGCACTGCCTGTTTTATTGGCGTTCACATGAATCTGACCTCGGGGTGTAAAGGGCTGTTACTTCATCAGCTCAGGTTACACAACCCCCAGCCCGTTCACTTAAAGAGAAGGCAAAATATAGGTGACTACGAGGATCAACCTCAAGGTGACGGAAGAGGCAATTAAGGTAAAACTGTGTGTGATGTGTTATTAATATACTTAAAAGTATTATTTATATTAACAGCTCAGTGAGTTTCCATTCATATTTGTGCAAAATGGACTAATACTGCTCTTATAGATGTGCTAAGTGAAGGAATTAAAGGTGAACTTCTGACCCATTCAGATTTTGGTACAGTACATTCCATGAATGGAAGGTACAGAAAGTGAGAAAGAAGGAATCAGGCATCGTCCCCCCTCTTTCATCATTTCCCCACTCCCTTCATGCTGCTGCTGCTGCCGCCCCAGAACCCACCTTCATTAAAGCTCACTAGAGGATTATGAATGGGCCTGTCTGGCCCACTGCAGGGCCTTGAAATCCCAGCTGCTTCCTATTACAGGCTTTTTCAACGTGTGCGTGTGTGTGTAGGAGTGTGTGTTTGCGCGTGTGTGCGTGTGTTTGTTAGTGTGGGAAAAAAAAAAAAAAGGGAGCTTGAGAGCTAAGTCATCTGACACAGAGGGGCAACAGGTTCTGCTTAATACTTGGCAGGTAGTTCTGATGAGACCCAGCAACCAGGTAGTGAGCGATTGGACGGGAGCAACCTGAAGATTCAGACAAATAAATCCATGTTTTCAGGCCATATTTGGGTTCTATGAAAAACTCCAATATGTTCCTGTTCCTCTGTAACACCATTTTTCTCTTGCACTTTTGTTTCATAACTTTGATCCCTTCTTCCCAAAGTTCACATTGCTCAGTTTCCACTACCTTCATGCTCTCGTTCTTCCATTTGTTTGATCTCTGCAGTTGAAAGTGATGCATTTTTTTGGTCTGGATAATATTTTTCTGGCTGCAATTGAAACTCTGGGCATTAGATTTCAGACCATATGCCAGATGTTCTGGGCCAGTTTGTAAGAGAGTGTATAAGTCTGAGTAAGTCGCACAGAAGACACATGTATGTCCAGCCCTATGGCCATTGATTCTTATTGTAGCATAGAAGGTGGGCATCATAGTTACAGTAATACTCATCATTTATAAGCAAACCAAACATTAATAGTACATTTTATGGAGATAAATTGGATTTATAAGATAAAAATCATTAAAATCAAAAGAAAATCACAAGCTTGACATTATTCAAGTTATAGAAGGCGCTCTCTAACAAATCTCTGTGGAATTTATTCTTTTCATAAACCAATTTCTATCTATCTAAGTGTCTTCACAAGGTGGGTGATTGCAGGGGATTTTGAGACATTTCAAAGAAAAAGAGGTTTTTGAAAACAAATTCATGTCACACATCATAGATTTTTATTCATAAAATAATTTGTGGACCATGTATCATTCTGCTTCCATGTCACATTTGTATCAAAATGTGTGTTTTGCTGTCACATTAAAAACTAATAAAATACTGTGCATTGCAGTGTCTGGTTGTGTCATGACAAAATGTGAAAAAAAAAAAAAAAAAGCTTTTGCAAGGCATTTTACGATCTATAGTGAAGCCGTCACAGTATTGCCTGTGACTGCTGTCTTCTGAATGACTTTCCTTGACTTTTTGAAGACTTTCTCCAAGGTAGCTGGGATTCATCTTTCTGAGTGTATCCCAATAAAATGTCTTTACAAAAAAAAACAAAAAAAAACAGTATTGTAAGATTAGCATTATGACTGAAATAAGGGATTGGTACTTGAAGAAAACTCAGTCATTCAATTATTCAAACATAACTTCACAATACAGATCTCACCTCTGAGTGAATTAAAGTGGACAGACAGTGCTTTCTTTATACTACAGGCGAAAGATGTAGTTTGATGAAAACAGTGTGACCAGTCCTATAACAAAGATTGACTGAATTTCCTCATATATGATGTAAATGTCCATCCAGTATCAAGCAGTTAAAAAATGCTAATAATTAACCATCTACGTGTTAAATTATCTATCTGTGATGGGAGGCCAGTTTACTGAATGTGAACAGATGTTGGAACAGAACGTATTCTAGAGAAAAAGAACCAAGCCAAGATTTGAACAAGAGACTTTCAAGATGTGATGGAACAGTAGCCGTGTTTCCATTACAAATGTGTCCAAATCTTTGTTGCCATTCTTCAAATGTCGAAAGAAGACAATTTTGCAATTGCGGTGTTTCCATTAAATAAGAAATGAAATTAAAATCACATGTGAATGAGCTAGTTCATGTGCTGCTGGTGAAAGGTAAAAGGAGTGAACTTGTATAGCTTATTTCCAGTCATACTGACAATTCTACACTCATGCATACACACACACGCGCACACACACACACACACCCAAACACACACACATTTATGCACTAATAGGTAGACAGCTTCAGGTAGAGTACCTTCGCAAGAAGTACATCACGTCGGGGAGCTGGAATCAAACCCACAACCTTGCAACTGCAAAACAACTACTCTACCTACTGAGCCACATTCAGTAACCAACTACGTAACCAATCAGCCTCAAAATGTGTCTTGAAAATAACTGATAAAATACAAATAGTTGGATGAGCTCATCTGTTGTGCATGTTAAAACCAAAGTACAAAGTCATGGGTCATATTCATATTCATGGAGTTATCAATTCTTCTTTATTTATCAGAAATTTTACTAAATTTAAAAAAAAAAAATTCTCCAGGACAATTACAAATCTGATGGTGACAGATAACGTTTGACTTTTAAAAAAGTTTATTTAATGAGCATGTGCCAAGAACTTGGCAAGACTGATAAAATTACTTTTAACCTACCCAGAAAGAAAGAAAGAAAGAAAGAAAGAAAGAAAGAAAGAAAGAAAGAAAGAAGGAAAGAAAGAAAGAAAGAAAGAAAGAGAGAAAGAAAGAAAGAAAGAAAGAAAGAAAGAAAGAAAGAAAGAAAAAAAAAAACTACCCTGCTCAGAAAGTGCAGATTGTGCAGGATAAACTTTTGCTTTCACATGTTGCAATGTGTGGCAGAGATGTAATATTCTGTTACAGAACAGCCTTCTAACCATCAAATCCGACATTATTCCTGGAAGCTGTGGCATTTACAGCTTATGTGAGTACTTTAAGAGAAAGAGTAAATATCATAGAGAATGCATAGGATTATACAGTATGGTTCTGTTTTAATGAAAAACAGTATAATGATGTAGGATTTTCACCCTTTTGAATAGCATTTTGTTAGAGTGTAGATTTTAAAAGCTAATGCAGAAAAAAAAATGCTTCAAGCTGTAATTGCTACAATTGGTAATTCTGAGTTGCATTGTCACAGTGGGTGGGGAATTAAACACGATTCCCACCACAGCTTTTACATTTGTAGTTGTAAAATAAATGGAAGAGAAAAAAGTTCAAGATATATTAATCTTTTTTCTGGGACACTATAAGATGCTACTTTTTATATTGCGTGTATTTTCTGGTGTTGGAATCTTTACGCATGAAAAAAAAAATGCTGTGTGGTTGATAAGATTAAAAGAAGAAATTCAAGTACGCCGTGTTTTATTCCCGCTAGCGCTCACTTTTAAGGACAATATGGTTTAAATCCAGTCCACTAACACCGCGCCCCCAACTCTGCGCCCACGTCAAATTCCCAGGCTTGAGCAACTCGCCCCACTTACGTCGAAGTTTACATTCTCATGCCCTTGCAACCACCAGATCCTTACTCCCACCCCCTACAAACAGATTTCTTTCCTGCCCTGCTCTCTGTTTCTTTCTCTCATCAGTAACACTCTCATTCACAATAGGAACCCCCCCCCCACACGCCCCCAAACCCACTCCATCACACTAAACTTCTGCACAGTGCAACACATGTGCTTCCAATTAGGCTTTCTTTTGTAAAGACACAAGACTCCCAAGACCACCACCTCTTTCTTGGATTCACGCCCCCTACCTACGCCATGTGTACATATGCCTCTTTTATTAAAATGAACATGTGCTGCAACAAAGGTTGGATGGATGATAAACTGCACCCATTTTGTTTTTAAGCTTTATTTGTTAAATCAAGTATTTATATTATATTGCACTCTTTATAACCAACTCAATTTTTCCACATACTTAATAACATGATTTTTCTGACATTATTACAAAGTGCATAGCTTGACAAGGTAAAAAAAAAAAAAAAAAAAAAAAAAGGAAACCTGCTTATAGTAATTACACATTTTCACCAGTCTCTTAGGTGTAACCACTGCCGTTTTTAGATGACAATGGATGTTAAAAACGAATTAAAGTGGTGAAGTTTTAACTGTTGCCACTAGAGGAGCCCCTTCAACACATGATCACAGCATTACCCTTAACTGTAGGGCAGTTCATATCCTCATCTCGAATCGAGCATTAGGAAAGGGTTTGTTTTTATTTTGTAAATACTTTAATAAGATGATTTTCTTAACTTTTAATCCATAGCAATAGTACAGAGCACTGGATACTGTAATTACACTTCATAAAAATTGTTTGGCACAATTCAAATTGCAGTTATAAGTAGATACATAAATGAGGACTTACACAGCAGCGATATGTAGGTGCAGTTGTTTTCTAGGTTGTTGTTGCAGCTTGTGATTAAAATTACCATTGCTAGGGAAATGCTCTAATTTGGCTTTATTGTCGACAATGTGGTTTGAGCAACAGGTGCCTGATATTTTTGGCTGCTTTGTTGAAAGGCCCTGTGTGTGTTTAAGTATCTCTGTTTGTGTTTCTGCAATAGTGTATGCACAAAGTTGTACACGTGTGTGTGTGTGGGTGTGTGTGTGTGGGTGTGTGTGTGTGTGTGTGTGTGTGTGTGTGTGCTGATGTGTGTCCTACCGTGCTACCTTTGCATCTTCAGAAGGACAGAAATACACACCCGCAAGCTGAGACAAGCAGAAGCAAATAAGGCTCTGCGGTTCGCCAAGATCCACACCCATGGGATGCTTAGCATTTGTTTACCAACCCTCTCGAAGGTGTTAGCTTAAAAAAAAAAAAAAAGGTTATTTCAACTTCACATCAGTTCAAGCAAGCAAATCAAGTTAGAAGGGGAAAACAAATCAGGTTGCAGAAGTTGACACTGAAACAACCGCCGCACAACTTGACCTTTCAATTTTTCCATTCCGCTGTTAAACGGAGCTGTAGCAGAAGGGTTTGAGCTGAGACAAGTTGTTACTGTTGGTTAACCCACACCAACCTCTATGCCTTTGATATAAAACTGAAAGTAGTCTGTGCTTGTATTTTAAGCGACAAATATTAAGCCATATCTGGATTTGTTTTGCTTGACTCCAATTCAGCAACTTGTTTTTAAATATAACTGAAACCTGACATTGCCGATTATGTTTTGAGGATAAAAGAGCCCAAGCTAGAATAACGTAACAGTTCAAATGCTGTTTAATCATCTGGGTCAAATGTTAATCATCTCAGGTAGATGTTGTGGCGGATTTTTGCGACCACAGTAAGAGCTCTGCCTTTATGATTGAGCCCACTCACACATATATTTTGACACTGCCATTCATATGACATGCAGTATTGGTCGACATGAAGCACTCAGAAAAAATAAGAAAAAGAACTAAAATATATATCTACATAAATATATATCGTTATTTTAACCAGGCATAATAAAGCACAGCAAAAAATTCTTCTTACCTGATCATTTTAATGCTCATAACCATGACACCTACATCTTGATCTGTCTGTACAGTCAGTTTTAGAAGTGCCAGTACCTGTGTTGTGTCCTCATTTCTCAACTTTTGGTTGTTTCTTTCTACAAATACAACATTATAGTTGTTTCATCTTCCTATATGAAAGAAAAAGCTTTTTTCATATATATATATATATATATATATATATATATATATATATATATATATATATATATATATATATATATATATATATATATAAGCAAATCTGTCTTCCCTCCCTATATTTGCTTCCATTTAGCTCATCCACATTTTTTGCATAAAATCTTTGTTTTTTGATTGCTCAAAATGTCCCTTCACTCTGTTACATTAAAATAATATTTTCTGGCAATCCTTCCTGATTCCAGGCAGTTTTCTTACAAACACGTCATGCATTTGGGTTAGCACTTTCCTGTTTTAATAGGGATGTCTAAAAAGACTTTTTTTGTTCCATACAAGTAAATTTTAAAATACCTTTATTTACATAAACTTTTGGGAAGGACAAGTATAATTTATTTATCTTCAATAGATTTTGAGGTTCTCTGGTTGCAAAATACATTACATGCTCTCCAAATATAGGATTTAAGAACAACAAAATGAAGGTTTTCCTTTTTTTTTTAAAGACAACATGGTTCTTTTAAAAGTCAGCATTATATTTGTAAGAACTTCATTGTGAAATACCTCTGTCCTAACTTCTATTGCAGGAAATGCAAAAGAGCTAGCTGTTAAACGTAGTCACATTCAACAAATTAGAATGAGTTATGAAGCCTGTCTGTAAGATTAAAAGTACCTTTCTAGATATTAAATATACCAAACAATAAATACATCATCATAATAGGTGATAACAATAATGCATTTAAATAATGGCAATAGGTAGTGATTGGATGTGAATAAAAATAAGAAGCAGCATACTTTTTATTAAGCCACATTTCTGAATTAAAAATATAACAATATTGTTCTGATCTAATTTTCTCATCTTAAATGTCATTTTTAGATTAAAAATATGAGTATGACATCCATATAATGTTTTTTCCCTTAAAATTACTTAAAAAAATGAAGTTTTCTATAATCTTCTACTTCACTGAATATGACTGCACTGATTTGTCAACAGATTTGTCTGGTCAGTGCAGACCATCTTAAAGGGGAGGTGTTTTACAAAATGGACTTTTCTGAGCTTTATGTCATGTTACGATGTTATTCCCTCATCAAACACATACTGTATTGCTTTGATTCATTCAAACATGTTGGAGGAGTCCTTGGATCTCCTATGATAGCTACTCGGGGGCGCTTTAATGCCTGGTTATACAATGCACCTCCTATTTACACAAATCTCCACCTTGAAGCTTTTGTCTCGAGCTGACCTCCCGCCCCACAGAGCATCCCTGCCCCATGCCTCCCCTACACAACAGTTCCAGCTCATAATAAACGGATGTGCAAGTATCCATGCAAGTATACTGCTGTAGACAAGCACACATTATATTTCCAGATCCACAATCCATTAAACGGCCTGTACTGAAGAGGAGGATTCTTTCAACCTTTGACTCTGAGTTCACCCTCCACAGACCCCAGGGATTCCACCTCTCCCTGACCTCCAGCTTGACTGGCCCATACTTTAGAAAGAGGGAGAAGGATGGAGAGGAGTGAAAAGAGCGGAAAAAGAAATTCTTACTCTATGACCTCTCTTCAGGCCCAGAGCAGGAGAGCAGTGAGTTTAGCCCACTACACCATGTGAGGCTCCCCAGCGTGGTGCTTCTCCCCTCTGTTATTTCAACTCTCTGGTTACAGTCCTAATGCTCAAGGGGGTCTTTAAATGGGGTCTTAGGATCACAGGCCTGAATGTTAACAGTTCTTAGGTGAAAGGCCTTGAACGTTGGCCTAGATTCACCTTTTGTTTTTTTTTGTTTTTTTTTTAAGCATGGTGAATTTTAGTCCTAGCACATCAGACTAGCAGTTTCCAAAGCTAGCATGGAAACTTGAATATGCTCCTTGGGTATGTTATTGCTTGTGAACATGGCCTAGTTTGTGCCTATAGGGGCACCATTGTGTTACATAACTGCTTCTGCTTGGAGAAAATGTTTGTTTTTTTTTCTACATACTATTAAGTATGACGAAGAAATGAATTTCAATGTCTTGTACCAATTAACTTTCACTTGTTCAAATGTCAGGGGTTATCGCCTGTGCTTACTTGAAAATGACGTGTCAGTTAAGTCACTTAGCCCTTATTATCATTGTTTTCCATCATAAAATGATTGATTACAGTTGAGGAAGTGGAACCTACACTAATTTAAATGCATGCGTACTTGTCAACTAGATGCTCAGCTTTTGTTTAAACCCTTTTCCTGACCTGACAATTTATCTTTTTGACAGCATGTCAGCGTTCTGCTTGTGAAATTTCCATTATCTCTCAAACCATTATCTGCTTATGTACCGTAGTTGAACCTGTCAGGTTCACTCTGAATGCACTAATTGATGTGTGATCCATTGCAGGCCCACGGACCCTCTGCTCTTTTTGTCAGAATTACACTTGTCATTTTCTATCTGGGGACTTGCCTCTCAAGATAGCTGTTGTTCTTCTTCCACAGGTGTGATTTGTCTCTTCTGTCAGTTTCATTTCACCCATCAGTTTCCTCTTTCTGTGTTAATCAAATTTTGCTCTAAAGATATCACTTGCGTTTCCTCCAAACCATAACTTAGATCAATCACTCTGCTAAAATTCTGTGGAAATCTCTGACACTTTTGAGACGTTCGATCTTTTTCATGTGACCTGCCTGTTTGTCTGAGCAGAAAGTTAAGACTTACATTACATTCACTTTCATGCCAACTTGTCAGGAAGAAAATCACAGCAAATGTGCTGACAAAAGTTAAACACATTCTGTTGCCATTACCAGGATTTTTGATTCTTTTTGTAATTATACATTTACGCTAATTCTGACTCAGCGTGTGCAAAGTACAAGCAGATGGTACACTGTGATAATAATGATGCTGTTGTGTCTGGCCTGGCAGAGGATTTCCGCTGGGAAGTGTCTGGCTTCGGTTGTGATGACGCTTCACTGAAAATGGGTGGGGGTCCACCTCTTAACAGCTTTATATGGTGTTTTAGGTGAATAATTATATGATCCTCTCTCATCTGCAGGGGACCACACACACACGCACGCAAACAGACTAAGAAACCAGTTTCTGCATTTGTAAAGTATAAAATCAATGATTAGAGACAACTCTCACAATCACTAAAGTTTTGAACTGTGTACTCAGGTCATATTTATTTTACTATTTTCCAATGTCTTCACTGACCCTTGTTTTTGTATTATCTCAGCCGTGCAGACATATCACACCTACACTGGTCAGCAAGTGGCCTTGTTCCCCTATTGTCTGCTATCCCTGTAGTCATGACCCCAAACAACGCATGACAGGGGTCTGTTCCTATTTATAATGAGGGGGTTTCCTCCTCCTGTATTGTTGCTGTTTGCCAGCACTTCCTCCTTTCATTCGTCGACCTCTTCTCCGCTTCCTGTTTGTGTGGTGGGTCGGCGGTCATCCCAAGGGTAGCTTGGTAAATTCACCTAATTACTCATGAAAAACAGTGTTCTGTCAGCAGTGTGGAGTGGATAAAATCTGAGTCATGTTTGTACCATTAGCCAAGTCTGTCTCTTTTATAGACTGCAGAACAATGCATGATCTTCATTTGGAGGATTTTTTCAAAGGGCTTTTAAAATCTGACCTGCGACGAGCTCCTTAAAATCCTCTTGCGGCACAGTGATACTGAAAGCTAGACAAAAGTCTCAAAAGTTTTCTTGTCCTGGTGTTACATAAAGTGGGTTTGGGGATGTGTCAAGAGTGACAGATGGAAAAACTGACAAAACAGAATAAATAAACTAAACCTCACAATTCATCTTCTCTCTTTGATTTTTACATAAATATAACTTCGTCTATACCTTCGAACGATCATTGATCTCAACTTTGAACGATTTTCTTTTGTTCAGCACAAATGTCGTAAATGTCTTTGATTAGTAAAGTATACAAATAAAGAAATAGCCCTACGCTAAATTTTATAACCAACTGAAAAGGCATGTTTCCATTTTCTTTCTGACTAACTTTTCTCTAACTTTTTCATGTCACCAAGGGCCCATTATTTATCAGCTTATAAAGATTCGGGCTGGTGATGTGCATTTGCTTCTGATTGCAGAACAATCTGTGAGTTCCTCTTCTGATCTTCTCCCAAGAGGGACCTTTTTATAGTTTAACAGGAACCAAGCCTCCCTTGTGTATTGCATTCATCTCTGCGAATGACACAGTTTTCTTCATAATTTATCTCTGTTATTTTCTCTCTCTGTTTTATGTTCCTCACGCAAAGTAATCAGTGGCCAGAAGGAGGGGGAGTGGGCTCTTTTTGAGGCGATGGTTAGGCAAAGACTTGAAAACTAGAACACAATGATACTTTCCATGTTGAGTTCGTCTGTAAAATTCCGTCCATACACAGCTCTTACACAATTTGGTACCATGCTGTTTGTTTTCAAAAACTGTGGCCATCCATATTTGGGCGAGCGATTGAAAATTTACAATGCCTTTTCGCACTAACATGCAAACAATCTCCACAACTGTGGGCATTACAAATGAATGGGTGGCCATTCATGCTTACCTCATTTTGTTAAATCTATGGGAGGATGTGATGTAAAAGGTGACCTGGAGAGGCAAAAACATTGTATGAAGGGAGTCTCATGAGAGTCTGGTTGACAATGGATCAAAAATGAGCCTAAGAACAATGGAACAAAAGTTACCAACAACATTCACAGCATCAACCAGATGCTAGTGTGAGAAAAGGGCTTTTGGAGTTTGATTATTTAGACCTTTAAGCAGTTGGTGAATGGCTACAGCCCACCTGGCTATTACAAAGACTCATCATACAAGAGATGGGAGGCTGAACTCTAACTTGTGCGCTCTTATCTCATTCCGACATCTGTTTGCACTAGGTCTTCCAGATGTTTCCTGCTTGGCTTCTGCTGATTCTTAGTAGAGCCAAGGGCTTGTGCACTTGCCTGTCCTCCCAGCTAAGTGCTGCTGCTAGACCTTTGGGTCCCATTAAATGTGCTTACCTAAGGCCCCACACTGATAGTAACTTGGCGAGAAGGCTAAATCATGCTACAAATGTCATCATCTGTGGGAGAGGCCAGTTATTTTTAATGCAGGGCAAGTGGATTGACCTTCAAAAAGTACAAATGGGGGATATTTTTTTTTTTTTTTTTTTTTTTGTCTGAGAACTCTCTTTGCCAAAAGTAATTATTTTCACTTTGATGCCGTGCTTGTGAGAATCAGCCAATTAATGTTTGGTCAGTAAAGCCTACGTGACTTTGCCCACTGCTAATTCAGAAGCGCATATAATTGTCTTTGTTCTGTTTAACGGATAATTTGGCTGACTGCCTAGATCGTCGTTGTTCTAAGTGCAAGTCCAGACTGAACTCTGGAAAATTACTTCATTGCTATATTGTTGTAATATTGCAGAAAAAAACCACCGGAGCCCTGACACGTACGCAGGGCTGGTTATTTTGCTTCAAAGTAGCATCATCAGCACTATTGAACCCATGCTATGGAAACAGCCTCAACCTAAAATCTGATTTGATTATAAAAATCGTAAATGGACAATATTATATTTTATTTATAGCACCATTACGAAACTGTTACTGTTAGTTGTTACTAAAATGATATTTAGAAGTTTAGCTCCATGGAGGAACTTTTTGCGTATATTGTGGGCGTTTTGTGGGAGCAAGTGCTTAGGCAACCCCGAATGGCTGCCACGAGAAATTCAAGGATTTCATGCGTAAAAGAATCAAAGCAACACTCAAGATTTGTTTTTGATGAGGGAATAACATTATGACATGATATAAAACTAAAAAGAAATGAAATTATATAGTTTTATTGGCTTTTAAAAAAAACATTTAAAAGCCAATAAAGTACCATAGAATTGGTACCTGTGTCAGGTTGATTTTTTTTGTGCTGTCAGTTTGGAAGCTAGTTGGCACTAACAAACTTTACTTCACATACCTGGTTAGTTGATATGTTTCTTAGACATAAGTCAGTGTATTACTGCCAGACACTTCAAGACAAGTTTTAAAATACAAAATGTGGAAGCCGATATCCCAAGATTCCTTACATAAAATAATAATAATAATAATAATAATAATAATAATAATAATAATAATAATAATAATAATAATAATAATTTCACTTTGGGTGAGCCATATCTCTAAAATTTGCCATTAAAGTATCTTGAAAGAGATTGAACTTCATCCACAAGATTGTCCACATATAGAGGATTTACCATGTCTGCCCAAACCTCAGCCGCTACTTAGTTCATAACATCTTGGACTTTACATGGGAAGAACTCAAATCTGTCCCTTGGGGCATCCAGTGAACGGATGCACAGCTAAGCTGCATTCCAGCTTGAAAGGTTCAGACCAAGAGTTTTTTTTTTTTTTTTTTTTTTCTCTGAAGGTAAGTTCAGTATCGGAGTATAAGTTTCAACAAAGCTAAGTACCACATATTGTTTTAATACTGCATTTAAGCTGAAATGTGTTGTCCAAATGATCCTTGCTTTGCTTGCTTGACATACATTGTTAAAATATCCATAACCGATGTGACTAAAACACATCTAACAGAAGGGGAGTGCACTAATGTCAGCACTAATGTTAGCACTAATGTTAGCAATAGCGTAACGAGACCATGAAAAACACCAGTATCATTAACATGCCACCTCTCTCCCTCCCTCCACCTTCGCCCCACCATCAACATGTTTATGTATCAGGATATAAATCACAATTAGTAAATGTTTTAGACAATTTCATTATACCCCAGAGATTGTTTTTACAAGATTGCAGTAAATGTTTGTGAAAACACTAATACATTGTGATTTTCTACACTGAAAGTTTTTGTATTGACAACTTATAACAGACCTTAGTATTAACTGCCGCAGCCTGACAAATTTGGACTCTTGCTATATTTCACACACTTCTTATTAAATTTGATAGTTCCACACAATAAGTACTAATTACCTAAGTAAGGAAAGTGAAACTTTGGCATAACGTAAGTTACAGCAATATTTGTTGACATAGTTTGTGCTGTCAACACTGATACAAGCACATCACTTAACTGCAAATTTAGCTTTGAGTTTCATTGATGACATTTTTGGGCAGAAGAAAGAAATATAAAAGGGTTGTATCTCAACAATGCAGAGGCCGGTTATTTTCTACTGTTAGATAACAGTAGGAGACAGACTCCTGCAAGCAGTCAAGTAACTCTGTCATCTCTGACAGCAGTGGAGACTGGCTGCCTATCTCCTGTCTCATCCTCTTAATTCCTGATATATTTCTTTTCCCAACTCTCCATCAAGCCCTCATTTAAATTAAATCATCCTAAAACTGGTCATAATCACATTCCTCAAAGATTTCTTCCTTCTTTATATGCTTCTTGTCTTGCACAAGAAGCATGTCCTTATCTAAATGGTCTTCTTGTTTAATAACACGTTTTTTTGACTGTATCACCCTTAGCAAGCCTAGCTGCTAATTCTGAGCATAGAAACAACAGCTGCATTGCAAGATCCTTGCAAGGCGATGCAGAATTTTCTTTTTTGAAAAACCATTACATTATACATTATGCAATAAATATTGCAGACATTGTTGGATAGTTCGATATATGCGTCACTGTTCTCCACCCCCAGATACAAACAAACCCAGTTTACACATTGTGGTATGTAGACATACTTCCCTACTGTTGACTTCAAGATTTGCAATTGATTTCAAGTGAAAACCTATTTTAGAGTGATAACTCTATAAGCATCTGTTACAAGGTTCATGTACATGTTTTCACTCTTAAGTCATGGGTGTGAAAGTTTTGCATAGCTTTTCTCTTCTTGGGTTTTGTGGTTTTTCTTACTTGCGTTGCTGTGATACCAAGTTACCTTATGTCACATTTTCCAGTGTACTCATTTGAATCAGTTTCAAAAGAAAGAGAACTTTGCAGTCACTAGAGAAATACCCTGAATGTACCTGTTCGGTGTGCAAAGATCTGAGTGGATGTATCACTCTGACCACAAAAAAAAAAAAAAAAACAAAGAAGAAAAAATGATAGACCCATTATCAGTTCAGATTTATTATGAATGCACACCAACACTGGATGTGTTACTGTGTTGACAATTTTGGCAGATATATTTATTGGTTTTCAGGAAACAAGATCCATTTAATGTCCTCCTACAATTCATTTGAAATATGAAGATCTGAGCTTATTTATGGGTTGTACTGCCAAAATGTGTGATTCTTTCCAGACTGTTTGGCACAAGGTTTTGTGAAGTGCCCTACAGATGGTTCTTTTATTCACCTTATCTGTCTTTTTAAATTCCTTGTATTTTTCTTTCATAAAATCCTTTGGCTTAGTCTTTAAAAAAAAAAAAAAAACGGGGGGGGGGAAGGGGGGAGGAAATGCATCAGATCTGTAGTGGTGCACACCATATCTCTGGCCTCATAAATTCTACATTCCTCAAAGTAACAGGAAGAAGAGGCCTAATAGGGTGTATCCTCCAGGTTTCCTGTTAGGTTAACCTATTGGGTCTGGGGTATTCTACATTGCCAGCAGATAATTTGACCCCCTGTTACCTCACCGTTTGAAATGAATAAGCCAATAACTAAGTCAAGGTGAAATGATCACTAAAGTGTTTAAATAACATGTTTTTGTTTTATTTCTACAGTCATTTTATTCTTTTGTAGGGTACAAAATGCCAAACCACTCTTTTTGTTACCTACTGTTACCTTTCCTAAGTTTGTACGTTTTCAAAATTGTCTTTCTTGGATGGGTAAAAAAATTGAGATTCTGTTCCTGTTGTACATTGTTTTTTATTATTATTATTGTTTTTTTTTTACTTTAAGTAAAAGACTCTAGCACAAACTGTACTTTCTAAAAACAATCATCACAGGTAGTAGAATAGAATAGAAATATCCTTTGTTGTCCCACACTGGGCACATTCTGGTGTAACAGAAACATTGAAATGTAGGTTCATACAAAAAAATCGAAAAGTATTAAAACGCATATATAAAACTATCCATTCATCCATCCATTTTCTGTACACCCTTGTCCGTAGTTGGGTGAGGAGGAGTGCTGGTGCCGATCTCCAGCGAACATTTCGGGCTGGAGGTCGGGTTCACCCTAGACAGGTCGCCAGTCTGTCGCAATATATAAAAGTAGATTAACAATAATAATAATAAACGGCAGGAGATTATAACATCAAACCATACTGACAGAAATAGAAATATCTTACTCACAATCCAAGAGGTGTATAACTAATACTACATAATGTACTAACATCTCTGAAACCCATAATTTCTATTCCAGCAAATAAATCCAACCAATGTACATAAACTTAGTATTTTACAGTTAAATTTAACCATATATATATAAAAAAAAAACATTTAATTTAATTCACAGAAAAGACTTTCATCTTTTTCTTTTATTAGTGAGCTGCTGGTTTCACCCAATCACAGATTAGCAGCTTTGGTGTTTCATCAATTTATTAGGTCAGTTTTCCTCTCAAGCAACGTCGCTGCATTTCAGGTAAACTTTTTAATCTAACACTGGGGAAGTAATTAAACTCCTTACACTGCTCATCATTTGGCAGCAAACCAGTATTGGTTGCTCTAGCAATTTGGTGAATGTGTGACTTAAAAACCAGTCTGGGTTCCGACAGTGAAAGATGCTACACTAAAATGACCAAAAAAAAAAAAAAATGTTAGAATAATAAATAATTAAAGCCATTTTTTTCCCCATCAACAACACTGGACTCCAGTTACATGGGCTGTACCACACTTTCAAAACTCCTGTATATTTCCATAAAATCACTGGAAGCAAAGAAAGTCCAATTCATATGAGAAAAGGAGGAAAACTATTCACCACTGACTCTTCTTCAAATAGGATTAAGTGATATGTGAGACTAATCATATATTTAATGTAAACTTACAAGCTTCTGTTAATTTTAACAATTCTTTGGAAAGTGTCCATGGACTGCATTTTTTTCTTTCTGAGGCTGTTGCTGTTTGTATGGTTTGCCAAAGCATTGGTTCTAGGCCTTTGAACTCAAAAACGCAACACCTCCCCCTGCCTACATCCCTCAACTCCCTTTGGTGCCTTTTTCCACAGATAAAATGCTCAGATAGGACATGTTGAAAGGATGTTTCCAATTTGACTTGTGCCATCCCTTTCAGCCTCCTCCCCCGTCATGTTTCTCTCTATCTCCCTATGTCTGCCTCCCTGTCTGTTGCACTGCATGTGTCAGACAAATGATTAATTCTCCGCAACAGAGGGTGAGCCCAAGAGAGTGGGAAATATAAAAGGTGAACAAATAAATCATCTTGTTATTCATTCGTACGTAAATACATACATCAGAAAGAAACACACACTGTGCCAACAAATACAAGCATTGACCTTCTGACATTCACAGATGCTCTACAATAATCTCTTGCTGACCTCTTTGTGTCACTAATTTATTAACAGCTCCTATGTGCAAATTCATGCAATGGCTATAGGGATACTCATTTTGTTTTATTTGCTGTCTGAATACATGCTAATAGCATCATCTAAACAAAACAAACAAAAAAACCCAGTTTTTTTTTTTATCTGAGATCATTTGTACATGGACACTAACCTGAAACACAAATATTACTTATACAAAGTGAGGGTCACTGATGCTTTATGAAGTTGAAAACAGATTTTTCTTTAATCTTTACTATTAGAGAATGTCATCACCTAAATATGTTAAGAGGGAAAGTATTATGTACTTTTAGGCACATGGTGCCATTTTACACCATTTTATAGCTCAATTTAGTAACTATATTACCCTCAGCAGCCTGCAGTAGAGCAGGGGAGACCCACTCCATTCCACTTGCACTTTTCAGTGGAATCAAACATAAGCAAAGATGCTGGTGCTTCCGCTCTGGTTTTTTGTTTTTTTATGTTGCTCAATGATTTTTTTTTTTTTTTTTTTTTTCCCAAAAACTGTTGCCCAAAAAAAAAAAAAAAAAAAAAAAAAAAAAAAACCTGTTTGATTATACAGCCTCAGTGCCCTATCTAATAATAAATAAGGTGGATAAAATAATATATAAAAGACATCCTGGAAATGTTTTTTCGCTCTTTGTTTTTTTAAATGTATTTTGAAGTATTACTATGGGACTCTATTTGCCAAAATTTCTCAAATTCAAAGGACTCGGACAAAAAATAAATAAATAAATAAATAAATAAATAAATAAATAAATAAATAACTGATCTGGGAATCTCTACCGCCAAATAGCTGCCAAAGGAAATTCAATGCTTTCTCAAACATGTATGGAACAAGGATCAAAACAACTCTCCTAGGTTTTTTAATTAGGAAAAGACATCATATCATATAAAGCCCAAAAATAAATGTTGCATAATGCTGCCCTACACCCCTTGTTAAGAAATCCACTAGACTCTATTTAAAGATGAAATAAAAAATGTATACTTTTACAGTTCCTGCCATTATTTTCTATTTTAGATTTAGATGCACTGCAACCAAACCAGTACCAAATTCTGCTTTTCTAACTCCAGTTGATGCTCTGATTACTACTCATTATTTCAACCTAATGTGTGACTGTAGCGAAAGCCTTTCGTGCAAATTTGTTACTGTGAAGTTTATTCCAGTTAATTATAACAAGGCATGAAATGCTGATATATTGAAACATCATGTTGCTATAAATTGTAGATAATTAGAGACCCCTAGCAAAATTTGCAGTTAACTTTTTTTGATCTTTCTCTCCAATTTGGTGATTTTTCAAAGAAGAAAAAATAGAAAATTAAAAAATAGATAAGAGAAAAAAAACATTAATAAAAAAAGCAAATAAAAAGTTTAATTGTTTTCCAGCTTCTTCACTAAATTTTGTATAGCAAGTAAAACACACGGTAGCAATTACATTGTATATTAATGTCCATTTTTGCTGTCAATGAACAAATCCCAGACAGACTGCTAGTAAATATCAGGGTCAAAGTAGAAACACAAAGGAAAAATGAAAACATTTGGATTGGTGGAGGATCGTGCAGTACCCCAAGAAAACCAGAGAACATTTTTCTGTGACAGTACTAGCCAATGCTCTATTTAGAAGCTGTACTTCACACCACACGTTGTGCAGGTTAGCTGTGATTGTTTGAGCCACACCATTTTGCATTACCTCGTCATCTGGATGTACTCAAGCACTCAAGCAGAAATGTAGTTCCTTGATCAAAAAAAAAAAAAAAAAAAAGTGTTACTTCCTGATTTTTATGGTGGGTGACAGACCTATGCTGTTAGTCAGGGGTAGCTTTTGTAACGATGACTTTATCTGAAACTGACAGTAGCTGAAACTGTGACACGAGATCTTATAGAAAAATAAGAAAACACAACACTTTTCTTTAAAGTGCAGTTATCCTCCCAAAGTCCTATCCGGTTGCTGTCTTGACAACTGTCTTGTGAAGTAAGTGTATTGTGATGATGAGCCTTGTTTTGAAGGTGCTTTAGACTTTACACAGTGAATGCATGTTTGGAACTCCTCTTTAGAAATAGAGCTTGAGCTGTCCTGTACAGTCAAGGGAGTCGATCTCCATCAATTTTTAAATTGTATATGTTGCAACATTTGAGGTACTGGATTAATTATGCGTTGATTACAAAGTATCTTAAGCATAGTTTGTTATTTCTAAACAGTTATTTGTGAGAAAGTAAACAAAGACGTTACTTGCTGAGAAGCGACGATGGTAAACTGTCGTCAACCAAGCAGCCTTGTAAATATCTCACTATTTAGCTTTTAGAAAGTAAACAGGTTTCGATTCTCTACCAGTCGGATTGTTATGATATATATTAAGAGTAAGCTTTACCTCCTGAACTTTATGGTGAGTGGCAAACCAATGCTGTGGTTATAGGACTGTTATTAAGCTGCGGATATCTAAAGATGCTTTTGAGAAAGGCTTCCTTTTTTCAAAACCATGCCAGAGGGCAGGTTTGTGGTGTAGGTGGAGATGTGGTCTTCGAAGATGTTTACTGTTCTTTTAGACCATCTCATAGATCATAGAGATACTGGCCAGCATTCATCGTCAGCGGGGGCCTGATTTTGCATTCATATGATCTCAGGCAGTCGTATTGGATTCTCCTTCTCAGTGCTAGTTCATTTTTTGGGATTTTTTTTTGTTTTGTTTTTTAATCACAGTTATGTAGCTGTAGACTTATGCATGCATCTTGACCTTTCAAATTTTGCTTAATGGTCTGAAACAAAAAGCAAATTCAGACAGACTCTGTTAGTGAACTAGCACTATTGTGCCGCTTCTAAATTTGTTTACAGTACATGTAAATTAGCAGAGCATTGCAAAGTCCTGTAACTACTTTTTGATCATATGCTTTCAATTTCCTGTTTTTATCTATCTTTATTTACCCCAGTATGATCTTTCAAAATTAAAAAAACAAATATGTGAATAAAAAAAAAAAAAATCAAAATATTTGACAAAGTGATTGTCAAAATCTGATTTGGTTTTTCATACGAACCATGAAGACAAGAGAAGAACTGCAAATCATTGGGTTGAAGAGAATGATACGTCATTTATTCTTTAGAATTTACTCTAAAGATGAAATAAACATATTTAC
The DNA here is from genome assembly GCF_001443285.1 of Poecilia latipinna. NCBI lineage: Eukaryota > Metazoa > Chordata > Actinopteri > Cyprinodontiformes > Poeciliidae > Poecilia > Poecilia latipinna. Next base: position 130,378 of record NW_015113490.1, read on the forward strand.
ATTTTGATATAAAACTCATTCTATTTGTGAAGACATGTTTCTTTGATGTGCTGACAAAAAAAAGGGTTTCAAGAAAAACAGTTGTGTGAAAAAGTACAAAGAACTTCAGTAGTTTAAATGTGTATTTAGCAATATTTAGGGTATTACAAGGAAAAAAATTGCTTGCAAAACTGTAATTAAGTAAAATATATTGTGTTAAAAAAAACAAATATGTTCAGAGTTGAAAACAAAAGAAAATGTTAAAGCTAACTTTACAGAATTTATTTGTATACAAAATATAGGACAATGTATGCATTTATAATGTGGTATTCTGATATAATTAGGACAAGGGGAATTTCAGTGTGGTTAGGACAGAAAAACTGAAAGACGTTCTAAGTTCGGTAACCCAAATCTAACTTCAATCTGTGTGTGCAAAGATGACTCTGTTTATTATAAATTGTGTAGAGGCCATTGTTGCAGCTGAACAATGCATTTGTGTTTTTATTTTGTAAATTTTAAGCTTCTGGGTACAGCTAGTCTGACAAAATTAATTGGTATATATCTGCAATAAGAGTTTGATTAAACTTTTTTTAGTCTTATGGATGTCTGCCAGGAAAATAAGCACTTGATTTGCTAGCTGGGATTTTAAAAAAATGCAGTTGCATGAAAAGCATAATCCAACAAAATTGTTAAACATTGAGTTCTTTCATGAATTACTTTTGAGGAAAAAAAATCCCTTAAGCCTTTTATTCAACCTGCATATCCATCAATCAAAAGATAAACTACTACCGCTACTTAGTCGAAATAACATGTCACCTCTTTGATGTGTGTTTCTTTTTTTAATTCACTGAGGCCCATTTAAACATGCAATGTGCCGTTTTCATCTGAGCAGTTGTTTCAAAGAGGTTTGTGGTACATAGCCGTTACAGTGCTGATATTTTAGTTCAAACTAGCTGAAGGCGTTCGAGCCTTGCGGGTGCAGCAAAAAATTACTTCTGGGTGGAGTTTCTGATAAAGGTGGTTTCCTGTATGCTTCTTTTAGTGTGACTGTGTGTGTGTGTGAGAGAGAGAGAGAGAAAGAAGAGAGAGAGAGAGAGAGAGAGAGAGAGAGAGAGATCTATTGAAAAAAAAAAGCAGCCCAAGCTAAACACAGAGTGGAAAGAATTGTCAAATCAGCAAAGTATGAAGTATCTTCTTGGTCATTCCAGTCTGTGCATGCTTAGGTGTGTAGGTGTGCGTGTGTGTGTGTGTGTGTGTGTGTGTGTGTGTGTGTGTGTGTTTGTCGGCCTGGCCATAAATGGGAGTACATGTGCAAGCTGATATAATTGTGTGACCACTCCACCGTCAGTGCTTTGTGTTTGCGACCATACAGCAAGTTGCTAATTTTTGCCTGGTCAATGACCCTCAAAGCAAACCGGTTTCCTCCATCCCCTTCTGCTCACCAGGTCTTATCGCTCTTGCCTCTGCCACCCACTCTTTCTCATCAGCTACAGTGGGGGGGGTGAAGACTGAGTGTGCAGAAGCTGGAAGTGTGACAAGAAACACACATTTCTGCTTCCATTTCACAATTTTAGAGGTAACACTGTTTTCATCTAATGCAATAAGTCAATTTTGAAACCACCTCCAAAGATCATTGGTTGTTTCACATTTATAACACCGAAGTGACATAAATGTGTGCGTGCTAGGAGCCAGTTAGCAATGAAAATGTTATTTTTTGCTTTGGAACAATGATGTACTCATGATAAAACACTGGTTTCAAACCATGTGAGTACATGATTCAGTGAGGTTTTGTTGATGGCAGGAGATGATTAGCTAATGGCAACATTGTTGCAGATATGCACAAAGTATTTTTATACATGTTGTTCCTGGTTGGTTTGTAATTGGTTTGCAATTCCTTATTTGCCAGTATAACTGCACATTTCTTCAGTTCAAAGAGTTGGAGAAAAAAAAAAAAAGATGTTTGACAATTCCCCTTTGCACAATCTTTTGAGATCACTGTAGTCCTTGGTCTTCTGATACACATTCTGCCCCTCGGGTCACGGACAGTTTTCTAGTCAACATAGCTTTTCTGTTCTCCCTAGTCACCCATGGTTTTGGCCTCAGAACTCCATTCGTTCATGATTATTCTTGCAATAGTCATGAGGGGGGCTGGTGTCTATCAACTTTGGTAAGCCGACCACTCCTGGGAAGGTTCTGGGGGTTTAAAAGATCCCAACCGACCCGAACTCATAGAAAATATGTCCAAACCTGATGCCACTTGACTAAACTGGTATCAGAAGCCAAAGACCAAAGGACAGAAAAGTGCCGCATCTACGGCAGTCCATGAAGCCAGTAGAGTTTGCAAAACAGGGGCAATAGATTCATGTCTCCCTGTTTTGGTCAGCAAAATGTCCTCAAGTTTACACATTATTATTATTATGGGTACAAACATGAGTGGAGAGTGATCAAAATAATCTTTACTTTTTGTAAGACTAAGGTTTGATTTAAAAGAAGACCAAGAACGGTTTTACAAAATAGAATCTACCAATATATTTTAGCCCAATAAAGGAGAAATCAGAACATCTGATGTAAAAATAAAGCATATTTTGACTGGGTTGAGTGTTTGCAACACAATCAAAAACCTCTGGTGTGCCTGAATGTAAAAGGTCAGTTTAAGTTTCATTTCTTGTATGTCGGTGTGAATACAGTGGACCCCTGCCTATTTGTAGTTCAAAATTCACACATTCACCTGCTCTGCAGAATGTAAATCCAAATTATTAGCAGAGTTTTTCATGGAACATATTTAAAATATTCAAAAGAAAATCTAGCTTGGGAAGGTCTGACCTAGATGCAGTGCTATTTGTTTGGTCTTTGCAAAGCAGCCAATCCAGGAGTTCCATTCATATTTTTATCACTAATTGGCTGTACCCAAAAGAGCATAGATAAAGAAAACTGTGGATGTTCTTCTGCACTAGTGCAAGACAGTTTTCACTGTGTGCAGTAATGCATATTACAGTGTATTTTATGTTAAAATAACATTAAAAAAAGGCAGAAGTGTTTTAGAGGGAGTCTCGAGAATTCCCAGATTTTTTCCTATTTGCACAGTTTGTTTTAATAGCATTAACAGCCATAGCTAAATTAGTCTATACATAACAAAGATTTTGCAGAAAGGTTAAATTGTTATCTATAAAGAATAAAGCTCAGTAATGAAACCCTAAAATAAATTCAAATGACCTTGGTATGTTTAAGTTTTATGAAACTGTGATCTAGCATAACTGTTTTTAAAAAAAAAAAAATAATAATCTAACTGTAAGGGAAAACTAATTGGAAAAACAGTGAACAAGATACTTGATAGGCAAGATAAAACTAAATAAAGAAACCCTCTAATATATGGACTGAATATTAGTGGCTAAGTTAGGGGTATTCCTTTGATAGTTCACATGCAAAACAAAACATTTCTAGTTTTCCACTTGTAAGAAGCTGAAGTAAACAGCCCAAAATCCTCAGTTAAACACCACCTCTATTAGGACGCAGGCTGTAATTCTAAAATGTAAGCATGAGATCCACATGCTGCACAGGCATGTTCAGTTGTTAATGTCACGCACTCATCTGATGAATTATTAGAAATTGCTGACTTCAGTTCACATTGCTCTCAAGGAGTAAACTCTGGAAAAAAAAAAGCATCTACACAAATGTAATTCACCAAACCTCCATACGATTTCACAGTGAAAACGTAACTAAAAGTCATGAGCCTTGTCACTTTGAGAATGTCTCCTTTGACCCCCCATTCTTACTTCCACTGCTGAGTCTGTGACTACAGGGGGAGATGGTGAGAACAGTGGGCTGCAGTCTTTCCCAGCCACAACCCAGAAGATTGGAGCAAGGAGCCCACCTCTCGCCTCAGCCCCCACCGGCCCCCAGTGATGTGGGAAAAGGCCGGGAGGGTGTCCCGCTGAGTGTGCTGAGGCGGCCGTCCCATGGCTCCAAACCTATCACTGCAGTCCTGTCAGCGGCAGCATTAGTCAGGCCAAGCCAAGGCTGTTAAAGATAGCTTGCCTTGTGAGCATTTGCCGTGTTGTTTCACCTTGCTTTAGACCAAACAGAAATGCCACACAAGTAGTGCTGGGAATCAGTGAGGTTGAGCGGCACTCTAGTCAGACAGGACTTCTTGCTTTAAAAAGAAAATAATGTTGTGTTCCTGGCATTAATCTGTTGTTATGTTGCATCTCTTTTCACGTCTGTGATTGCAAAACTCCTGCTGCTTTATGATATAACCTCATAGCTAAGATTTAAGAATTAGATGTCCAAAGGGAGCAAAAGCAGCTAGGCCCAGGCTAGTTCCCTTGTATCAGTGATAAAGAGCAGAGGGGTCTGTGAAGTGTCAAACCCTATAACAATCCAAACACAGGCACAAGCACATGCACATGCATACACTGATAAAGCAACTTTGCACTCCAAAGATAAATTGTCCAAAGCAGGAGGGAAACGAAAGTTACTTGCTAGAGATGCAAAACCTATGTGTAATTATTTTAGGGCATATCTACGCTCCATGTTCTTTCCATGGCCGTATGAAGGACAATGCACCACCTCTCACAGAGTTTTGTGCTCTTCCAACCAGCCTGTTGCACTGATTCAACTTCCATTTGAGAAGGAGGAGATCTTTGCATGGGAAACTCTGTGACCTGAGGCATGCTTGTCTCCTGCAGCGTGTGAACAGCCACCATCACCCCTTCGTTTTCCACACACCCTCCTTTGCATCTCTGCCAAATGTGACATTATGTTTTTTTTTTCTCTCATGATCTTTCAGCTTTATTGTTTCAGTAAAGAAATGACTGCTGGTAAGCCACCTTGTACTTGGTCATCAACAGACTCTGAGGACAGTGGCAGGGAAAAGGATGCTTGGGAAAACGGCCACGTGAAATTTGACTCTCATGTTCTTTATACAAAAGCAGAATATCAAGGGCAGCAACATAAGGCAGGCAGTGTGTAATATGGCAATGGGAGTTGGTTTGTGGTTAAGTGAACAAGATATTTTTTGGTACACTGTCACATGACCTTACCGGGAACACGCAAAGTAAGGGGAAAAAAAGGAACACCGAGTGTTTTGTAATGGTAAAGTATTACTGTTGCAGAGTCACAGTAAACATATGATCACAAGGCAACCACAGGCCATTTTTAGCCGTATGTAAATATGAGTGAGATGTAACTAACCGGTGATTTCCAGAAGATTCGCTGCTTGTTTAAAATTGCTGAGCTGATGCTGTTCTTTGGGTGTGATCAAAGCAGAAGTAATGTGCAATGCAACATCATTTAAACACATGAAACTCGTTGATACACACAAAACTCATTTACATTTTGTCACATTGCAACAACCACAAACCATAATATTGAGGGATATTACCTGATGAACCAACACAAGGTGGAAAGAAAAATGATTCGTAAGATCTCGTATTTACCTGTCATTGTGTGTAAGGCCAGCCTTCCTCACTAATAAGGTTTAATATATTTAGTCATGGTTTGCCTTTTTATAAACATATCTGAGAGTCAAACTGTAAACAGAACTACTAAAAACTGAGAGCGTCTGTAGTTGGCTAAGCTACTTCATTTTTGTAGATGAGACCCACATCTATCCATTCATTTCATGCTCCATCCTACCATAACTTGTGAAAAAAACACCAAGATACTGAAATCCTTATATTCGAGGCAAATACTTTACCGTTGGCTAACTCTAGGTAAGATGGGCAATATGTCTCCCCTTCTTTTAGCAGAACAGATGTTGGACCTTCAAAACACACCCAATGCTGTCATGACATGTAATTTATCTGATGTAAAGAAACCAAACATAATAATCACTCCTTCTAACAGTTTGTTTTATTCCACAGTAGGTTAAAAGGAACAAGAGAAAAACTAGGGATCAGGGGCTGGAAAACCAAGCCACTTGGTGCATGATATGAATGTTATGGAACAGATAGTTAATATAGAAATGATAAACAGCTTTACACAAAGATGTGTAATTCAGGCCTGTACATATTTCTTGAATTCATTGTTTATAACCTACTGTGTGATGATGATGAAAAAGTGGAACTTCTGCTTTTTTTTAATCTCTTAAGCGCCTCTGTTCTCAAACATCATGTGTTGTCAAACACAGAGGATGAATTTGGTCTATTTCTTGCACTCTCACCCTAAGGTCGAAGTTTTTTCAAGTCACTAATCTCCTCCCTCTATCCATCCTGGTTTCAACATTTCTCATGATTTGTCGTATTATCTTCTTTTTTTTCAAGAGCCACCTTCTGCACCAGTGGAGCTGCCCTTCTCTTTTCTTGAGCCAGCTCTGGTGTCTCCCTCTGTTTTTAGGAAACGTTTGGAAGCCACTGACATACATAGTTAATTGTCGTCATGCACAGGTTTCTGCACGGATTTCAAGCTTCTGTCCCTTTCCTCAAAAACTCTTGTTCACAAGTACCAGAGGTTGAAACAATAATGCTCACTGGTGGCCTGTGTGGAGCAAGTAACATATGTTTCTAGTTTCAGTCTGATAATAACATATTTTTTTTTCTTTCATTTTTGTTTTCAGTTTTTTTGGTGAAAATCACAACTAGCGGTTTAAAACAGTCGCCCAACATCTATTATAAATAAGCAAAAACATGGCATGCATGTGACGAGGCACCATCAGGCAGTTCTCATGACTGAGTGCAAACTATGCGACAGCTGGAACTGATTCTCTTTTCTTCATGGAATAAAATCACCTCTTTAATGCAACTAAAACGTACTTCAGAAACTTTGATCTGAGTGAAGAGGAATAAAGAAATGGAAGTTTAAAATATCACAAAGTAACTCACGTTACAAATGTAAGTCAAAAATAAGTGTAGATTGAAACGTCATTTTTTAAATTATTTTGTTTCTTTCCATGTACTCTTTAAACACTTTGTGCAAGGGAAACTTAGCTGTGCCAGGGATTTAATGGAAACTGAGCAGAGAGCGACATAAAAGCTGAGAATTATTACAATTTGTCTCATGATTTTAATCTATGCAATTGACCACAACTGCCAGGCTTTGATATGAAATCACCTCTTCCCGAGTTTTTTTTTTTTTTTTGCTGTTCTTCTCTTTAGGGTATAATTTTGCAAACATGTTCCATCATTATGCTGGATATCAAGAAGGTTTGCTTTCTGTCACAGCACTGTCACTTCAATAATACACACAACATGTGAAAAATAGAACATTCTTGACATTTAATTGAGCGGAAAAACATTCCCATGATCATTTGCAACAGAATATATTAGAAAGAAAAACATTTACACTCTGTAATAGTTATTGCAGTGCTCTGCTGAGGTATTTTTCACATTTCAACATGTTTCAAACAGGCTTCAATGTCTTAGGATTGCATGTATTAACCAACTGAAAAGTTGGTTAATACAACTTTAATCGATATCTGAAAAAAGTGTAAAGAAAAAAAATGTATAGTATTTATTAGCACTGTTTTACTCAAACAAACAAAATGGGTTAAGATCAGAATTTAGGAAAGGATTACAGAGGCAGTACAATGAAACACAAGAACTTTCTTCTGGAGGGGCACAAGACAGATTTATTGGTGAAGTCTGACCCACATTTGTGTTTTAAGGCCAGAAGGCTCTACTGCTCTGTAAATTAGGATGTGCCCAGCTGGAGCTGGACCATGAAGTCAAAGGTCAAAGGGAGGGAGCTTGAAAACAGGCAGCCACCGGTAATAACTTTATCTGCTTTGGAGGCAAACGTTCTCGTATGAAAAGCAATTTTCCTAAATAATTTTGACTTTGTTGTTGAGTGCCTGCGAGACGGGGTCTACAAAATATGTTGGATTATTTGTATTATTGTTTCCTGGCTCTGTTTTACTTCTATCTGGGTTTAAACTTGTTTGTGCCTAACATTCACAGATAGACCCAGTTGTTTCCACAGAACTAAACACACTGACTCCTAAATTCACTGCACCAGCACTGTACTCTCCAAGTTATTTCTCCCATAATTGTTTTGCCATGGGGGCCAAAACCTCTGGAACAATTTGCTGGCAGAAACAACACAGGCACCATAACTAATTGCAGGGCAAAAGCTGTAGTTGCTATCACTTACAGTACGAGCTTTACTTTGGTTGCAGTGAAAAATTGTCCTCATTTCCGAAAGTCTGTAGACAGGACCTGCTATACTGAAAGTCATTAATAACAACAGTAATGACCAAATAATATGACCAAAATAGGTGGTCAAAATGGTTAGCGGGGGAAAAAAAAGTAAAACACACAAGTGCAACTTGCACAGGCACTTGTGGTAAAGCATGTTGACCTTTTGTAATAGTTTCTCATGAACATGGTGGCTTGAAGTGCTGAGGGCAGCAGTTAAAGCATGTACACTGCTTGAGCTTTCGCCTCCTGACTTTGCTGACATTCGCCCCAGTCAGATCTCATTCAGGAACTAAATAACAGTGAGACATGTTTTGTGGTACTGCTAATGCTAATTTCACCATAGCCCATTTAATTGTCATTTACAGGTCAGAACTTTGTAAAACAATTATCTTGACAAAGTATGTTTGCCCCTTCAACCTTTTCACATTTTGTCCAGTACAAATCTCAAACATTAATAGATTTCACTGTGAATTTTTGCAACAGGGACCGCAAGATGACATAGTTATTACCAGTCTTTATTCCTGGGACATATATATGAGCATAATTAACAGTGCAAAGACACCCCTTTCGGATTTAATTGTTTGGTTTTGTATTTCTGAAGATGGCGTAGGACCAGAGGGAGAATATAGAGAAACATGATTTTTTTTTTCACACATTATATGTCTCATATCAGGACATAGAGACAGTTTTAAGAAATATGTAAAAAGACATATCCTTGTAAAAGTTACCTACAGCAGCTTCAACAGACAAAAAAAAGTAGTGCAGAACTGTAAAGAGGAAGAACAACATTGTTTCTTTTAAGCATTTCAAATGAATAAAAATCCAAAAAGTGTGACATGCATATGTTTTCAGCCCATTTTACCCCTAAATAAAAGTGCATGCAATTACCGACTCATTAACAGAGTCAACTTGGGTTTAATTTAACCTCTCTGGAGGAGCTGCATCGATCCACAGTTCAGGTCGAAGAATCAACAGTCACTTGACCAAAGGAGGTAGATTAGCAGTGGTTGCTAACAACTGATGGTGTCATTGCATATCACTGTGGAACTGTATCTCTGCTGTCTGGATATTGAGCTGTTAACACGTCATGTTAGTCATGAGATTCTCATACAGCAGTCTACAGTCAGAAGATTCAAAAGGTTTGTTACAAGACTATTACTGAAGATCTATTATTCACTCTACATAAATCTCCACAGCAACTCTTTGAAGATATTTGGATGATGTTAATTTCCCTTTTGGGATAAAGAGAGTATTTTTGAATTCGATTGAATAGTGTGAGGATGTTATTCATTAGCAGGGAAAAGGAAAGTAGTCAGATTTGAAAACTGAACTTCTAGAACAGTGTTTCTCAGCCCTGGTCCTCAGCGCCTCTCTGCTCTGCATGTTTTAGATGTGCCTCTATTCCAGAACAGCTGATTCAAATGATTGCATGACCATCAAGTACTGCAGAAGCCTGTAAATCACCCAGAGATACGATCCAGGAGTGTGGCAGAAGGGAAATACTGAAAACATGCAAGACAGGGGGGCAGTGAGGACCAGGATTGAGAAACACTGCTCTAGAATAAATTATTAGAGGCTGAGGAGACTAGCAGGACAACCTATATAATGACATGGCTTTAATCAACCCACATTCATTTGCAACAAAGGGTTCACTCAAAGTCCAATTCACAAAAACTTTTCATCCAATATTAGATTGTTCGCAAGGAGGAATTCAAGAAAATGTACATCTCTAGATGTGCCAAGCTTGTAGAGATTTATAACACTTCCTAGCTTGGCACATCTGAAAGGTGTTTCTACAAAATATCATTTATTGGAGTTTGAGTATAAATGAAGGTCAAACTTTGAAGAACGTTGTGTGCTAAATATTTTGATCATATCCTATCCAATTCACTATTATCTACTATTCATTGCTTTGTTTTGCTCGCTCACAATATAAACCTTTTAGGCACTGTACATCTGATTTTCATGTACGTCTAAGTCACACAGCAGGAAAAAAAAATAAAAAGGCAAAGCAGTGACTCTCGTTGATTGAAAGCAGATGCTGCTGAAAGCCAAGACGAAGAAGAAAATGTTTCGGAAAATTCTCAGGGCTCAGCCGTCCCTTTCTGGGTTCTGGTCCGGGTGGGCCAATCATGGCACAGCCCCCACAGGTCTTAGTTGTAAATGAAGCTCTTCCATTGGACAAGGACAAGAACGTGGGCGTTAGGAGCAGATGTCCTGGGAAAGTTGCTGAATCCCACTTGACTCCAAGTGAAATAAAAGTGAAAACACTGACATGTTTAACTGGACAGTCACCAAAGGCTGCTTTAATCCAGCCCACACTATCTCTCCCTTATGCCGCCATGCTTGTTCAAAACGAGGTTGCGTCTGAATGCTGCAGCTGTGGATATTGAATTACATTTTGAATGAATTGGCTTTTAAATAGTTTTTCGGCTTCTTTACAAAACCCAAGAATATTACAAGCTCACTTGAAGATTCTTCTCCTTTCTGCTGTCGTCTGTCATCTCGCTTGGAGACAGTGTTTGAAATGAAAGTCTTTCAGCACCTCAACACCTTTGCCATCTCTCACCACTCGTCTCCCCATCCCTTCACACCTCGAAACCCTCCACTGCTCCTTTGCTCCTTTTCACCTCCTAACCTTCACCCTCCCACATTCAGCTTTCTATTCCATCTCTCATCTCTCTTTGTCTCCAAAATTCTTGCTCACCTCCACCCCCACCCCCATCATCTGCTCTCTGATTCAGTCTCACTCTAGTTTGCATGTGGCCTCACCTGCTCACAAAGCTTCATCGCTCTCCTCTATTCTATGGTTCTATTTCCTATTCACAGAAACAGTGCAACACAAATCAATCATCTTTTCCTAATGGAAAGTCCACATTAACATGAGAGGACACTCCATTTCCGCCCAAGAATGCCAGGTCGAATGGTACCCGAACTCCAGCCAATGTAGATCCAGGGGCCAGCAGGCACTCTCATTTCGGGTGGGATAGCAAGGTGATGCAGTGTGGTCCAGGGGTGGCTCAGGAAGTCAATGGTGTATTAACTGAGGATGTGACAGCGGCAATAAAAATGCAAATTAGCAGCCAAAGCAGGAGATGCCCTGAATCTGCCCTCTATAAACCTGGATAATACAACCACCACACCTGCCAAGACAAGTAGTTCAACACTTTGCAGACACAACAATACCATAAATGCCACAGAGAAAGAGAAGGACCGGGTATGACTACACAGAGACAGTGCTACGTCTCAAATGTTTTGAAATAACACATTTTGTAAATAACTGATGAGCTTGTAAATAGTCTGTTTATTTTGTAGTGGGTTCAACAGGAAGATCCTTGTGTCTTATTTCGAAGGATGGGATCATTTATTTCTTAAAATCTCTTCAGAGTTTTTTCATGCACTTTAGGACACTTTAGGACAGCTGTAGTCAAATCTAGTACTTAGTGGTCCAGTGTCCTGCTTGTTTCAGATGCTATATGTAACACACACCTGACGAGTGCATGAAGACAGCTCAGATTCTAGAGTTCCCCAGCAAGATCCATTTTCCTACGGGTCAGTTTGGAAAGGCCTTAAAACCCAGTCCCAAATTTCCAAAACTGAAAAGACCATTTTTGTGTGTATCTTTTACCTACTTAAACACTAAAAAGTAGACCTTACAATGGTTACTAATGAAGTGAATGCTTGATTCTAGAAATGATTAGCTCTCGTGAATTCTTCATTGAATCTTAAGTATACTGTATACTTAAATATGCCTGTGCTTGTTTAATAAGTAACACATACTTTAAAACACAGCTTAAAGTAGCTGAACAATGATATATCTTATTTAGACAAACGATTAAATTATTTGAATCAGGTGTGTAAATTGCCCACTTCTAGGAACCCAGACAAGTGGGTCAGATTTGCTTTTAATATGCTACTGTTATTTCCAGTTAGAATAAAAAAAAAAAAAAAAATGTAACAAGAACATTGAAACCAGCTGCTCATGAAACATTTATTATTTTCAAACTTGACCTCAATTTCAATGAGAGCAAAAAACATTTCTGATGCATGCCTTAATTTCAGACATAATATTTGGTTTGACAGAAATCGGCGCAAGTCAACTACAACACTATACATTAGTTTTGTTAAGGGAACTGCTACTTTGTTAAATATGCCAGTTTCTTATACCAAAGAGTTTTCAGTTAACATGGTATAAATTCAGTTCAATTCAATTCAATCCGATAAGTTATTCTACACTCAAATTCTGCTTTATTTGGTGAAAAAAAAAAAAAAATGTGCTGAATGGAGTGTATGAAAACTCAATGCATGTCGGTTCTGAAGTCGGATTACAACAATGGGCTTAGTTAATAAACATGAAGAAAAAAAAAAAAGATTATTTGCTCCTTTCAAACTTGGTACACATTTGAGAGTAATGCAAAACCTAACTCTTAATCCCCTGACACTACTGGAGTCTACATTGGCCTTACCCTCCTTGAGGGCCCTCTGAGACACATTGTCCATATTTCACAACATGTCTGCGTAATGGAACCACTGACTTTGTCTCTTGTGCGTCACAAAGATAGACTTTTGATGAGGAGGATAGTAATCTAAGGCAGTGAAAATAGATGTACTCCTGTTCCTTGAATACGAGTGTTAGGCCCTGAATTTTAACCTGTATCCCTTTACAATATGGTTATAGTAGGTCTTGTATTCTCCTTCTGTCTGTTCCAGCGGTGCTATGCATACAGAAAACATACATAGCTTGGTAAGACCCTTTCGCTAAATATTTAACCTTGAAATCTGACAAACGAGATGCAGTCAGCCATCCGGAGGCCTGTGGATGGATGAACATGGAGGAGGATCCTTTTGGACGGAGCAGCAAAGAGTTATCTGTAATTTTTCTGTGACTGTCAGTTGTGACTGTTCTCACTTTCTGCTCAGACTTCCTCTACTCTTTGCAAGCCTCCGTCTTAAATCTCGTTAAATCGGTGGAAGATTTAAACGCGGTTACGAAGGCAGACGGGGCTGGGGGAAGTGGATTCTTCATGACCCAGCTTTGAATCTGTGTTTGGATGTGGAGCTGGTGGGCATGAGTGGTATCACAATGGACTGTTAGAGCTTGCACTGTCTGGGAGGGTATTTTAAAACCTGCCCAACAGTCATGTCTGGTTTCAATCATCAGCCCAGTCAGAGCGAGGAGGTGGAATAGGAGAAGAACCACCTGGTAACCTCAGCCTGCCCTCAGCCAAGAAAAGCACTGAGAAGAGAATATTGGGAATGAAGGCAGCACAGTTGTTCTAATATACATACACACGTAAAATACTGAATTAATTAATATATTTTTTGAAGTGTGCGAATTTGTCATCTTAGCCTTTAAAATATTGATTCTGCTTTGTCTTTTTCATTCATAATGAAGATACGGTGATCTGAATGTGTTTCTACTCGGCTGGTGAAGGGCCAAAACATCTGTGCAGTCTGAGGCAGCAGGCCACGGCTCTGCATGTTTTCTATCTATGGTGGAATTTATATGAGGGGTTGCTAGAACATGAATGAGTCCCAATGTGTCGGTTTCATTTTTACATGACCTTATCAACACGTAAGAAACACTTGTTAAAACTGGGACACTCTGTGGTCAGTTTATGTTTCAATGTCCTCCTACTCTGTACTCTGGAGTCACAGCTTCAGCTGGTTCAAGTTAATACTATTGTCCTTCTTGCTCCAATGATATGTTTTGGTTGGAATCTCGAATGTTAAAAGTTATAATAGATATTATCTGACACATGCAAACAAGTACAACCCTCACAAAATATATTGAAATTAAGCTCATTCCAAAAAAAAAATAAATAAATAAATAAAAAATACCTGATTGCAAAGTTCCACACCTTGTCTATGAAAGATAAATGATGAATAAATTAAATAACACACCACACAGAATGCTAAAGTCTTTCTTCACATATATTTTATAACATTTTGAAGTACATTAAGTACATTTTAGAAATAGAAGCTACAGTTTATAAAACCTTTCCAGCAGAAATCATTGATGGGCCAGCATCAGCCTTTTTTTCCTCAAGCAGACAGGTCTATTTTTGATATTAAAAAAAAAAGAACAAAAACAAAACAAAAAAACAAAACAGACAATTGGAAATAAAATCCGCTACATTATTTTTGTCCTGCGCTACCTTTTAAATTCCCATGAAAGCACCAGCTGTCTGCGTCTCTCGTCTTTTATAAAATATAAATTATTGAAAAATATTCAAATGTTTGTGAACTAAATACAATAAAAATGATCTCATAACAAAAATACAAAGACACTATAAAATATACAGAAAAGAATAACATCCATTAAAAAAACAATAAGGCTTTCCTTCTAAAATCCATTTTGAGATATGCATATGCCACAAAATATTGGTGTGTATGCTCTTGTCACTGATAACACAAGTCCTGCAGTAGATTGTAGTCTCCCACATTGAACAACAGAATGGTTCCTGACAAAACACGTTTTAAAAAAAAATATTAACATTATAGGCATTAAAGTTGTCCTTTGTTATGAACATCATGACAAAAGTAAAAAAAAAAAACAAAACAAAAAAAAAAAAAAACACACAAAATAATAAACACTGTTTTGAAACATGTAGAAAGAAAATAACATACAGTGCAGTTTAATACATTTTTAGGATCCAATTCTCTGTTGTAAAAGCAACACAGGTTTGAGAGTCAGTGCTCGATAACGATGGAGCGTTTTACCAGTTAGACAAGAAGAACAAATACAGCATCTCTCAGTGGGGGAAACCCGAAATGGCAAAGACTTTGTCCAAAAACTGTCTGCTTAACAAATATTAAAAAAAAAAAAAAAAAGATAAAAGACAACACTTTCCAAATACATGAGAAATTTCTGCTCCATGTCAAACGCTGTAGACACCCAAAGCACCGTAGCCGAAAGACCTCACATGAGTTTTGGTTATTATTCCTGCTTTGTCTCCTGATTATTTGTGTAATCCGGGTCTCAGTAAAGCATTATGAAATACAATCTGTACAAATAGACATCTCCAAAGCTATTTCCATCCATATGGGTAACATTCAGCCACTGTAAACAATAACATAGTATTTTAGGATAATATTCAACTTTGGCATTTCCCAGTGTACTGACACTGTTCCCACTGTTTGGGGAGGAAGCCGCTGCCAATTTGCCTAAAATGTAACCAGTGAATTGTTATAAATGTGCTCTTAGAATACGACACTCTCTGAGGCATATATTATTTTTGATCATTGATTAAAAACGCACATAAACTACAATCTGAATAGTCTGCCATCAGCCATGCAAGAGCCACACAAATCAACTTGTGCCCTTTCTGTTGCCTAAGTGATAATTCACCTGCGCTATCCACGTACTTCTTTCCATGACCTTCATTCATAACAAACAGGTTCCCGTTCTCTAAAGTCAACATTTGTCTATTGCCTTTCTATTTTTTCTTACGTTATACCATCACACTACTCTAGTTCCTTTCTTATGGACAAAATGTTCTGCATAACAAACAAAAATTGACCCACATTTGACATTCTTATGGCTGCGTTAAAAACCTGCCAATCGGTATAATAACTTTTACAGGACAGACAGACAGGACTATTAAAACATCATTAAAATGATTGGTTGATGTGGACAGTGAACCGACAAGATTGTTCATCTAATTTGCACCAACGTCTACTGATTCTCCCCACGTAGATTGTCTACAGTTTGCTAATACTGGAGGCATTATGCAAAAAACGCATACGTTTCAGTCACAGAATGTGTCCCTAACAAGGTGGCGACATGTACATAAAGGTGAAAGCGTCAGTTTCAAAAGTAACGGCTTCTTTCGGTTGTCTTGCAGACCTCTTTGGGTATGAGTAATCTCCAACAGGCTCTTCAAACCTGATAGAGCACAGGGCCAGTGCGTCTCTAGTGTTGTCTGACTCAAATCGGCACATTTCTGCTATGAGAACAGAACAGTGTAACTTGGCATTCAATGATGAAGTCTAATTTGAAACACTTAAAGACAAAAATACTCTGCCCAGTGATCGGCCTGGTGGACTTAAATCGGGTGCTCTAACAATATAATACTGGCACAAGCATATGGTCCTCAAACATCAAATCCTACATTACACTTTTTTTTTTTTTTTGGTCCTTGCTGAAAGCTCTCCACTTGCAGGAGAGAAACAGTGATAATGGTTGTAAATATCTGTTCCGTTTTGACATTTTGGCAACTGTTATCTCAGCAGGAACCTTTCACCTGCTTGTTGCTTAACTCAAAAATGAAACAAGTTACTTTAAAAAGGCTCCTTCTCGACTTCGTTCATTCACACCTTGTATCGCAGAGCTCTCGCCTCCCCCTCGTTGCTACATAAACAGAACACAAGATAACCTGATAATTCTACCCAGTAGCGTCTCATTTACCTTGAGCTGCTAAATAATACCAGTATTATGTCAGACGCGCGCGCAATCCCACACTCACTCACACATTCATGCACACTCGTCATTTCCAACAGGTTGTGAATACAGGTTTTGTTTTTTTTGGCTTCTGCCTTCCTTTTAAAACGTGGTCTGAAAGACTGGAGCTCAAATCCAACAAAGACCATCACTGAGTCATTAAAAACTTTTCGGTCCCCCCAGAAAAATGGATAACCAACTCTTATCAAACAGTTAAGACAACGTTATGAGCCTCAGTCCCAGTAGCTCAACTTTTGTCCTAAGTTTCTTTTTGCTCTTTTCGCCAGTTCTGCTTTCACTCGTCTGTGTCAGGCTTTACGTCCAACATTGCGTGCAGCTCTTCGGGTGTGTAGCCCAGCAAGCTTTTCAAGTCACAGACAAAGCGGTAGACATAGCGCTTCCCAGACGTCTTGTGGATGATGTTCTTGTCATAATAATAGCGCAAGCCACGGCTCAGTTTCTCATAATTCATCTTGGGCTTGTTTTTCCTTTTGCCCCACCTCCGGGCAACCTGCACAGAGAGAAAGAAAGAGCATATCGAAATAAGAAAAAAAATAAAATAAAGTGACTTATGAAAAAAAAAAAAAGTTCAGATTTTGCTGCCTTACAATCACAAACCTCTGTATTTGATAAAGATTTTATATGATAGATCGACACAAAGTGAACCCCATTGGAAACCTCATGGTTATTCTACCAACTATTGATTTCCGAACTCTTCCTTATTATTGCTGACGCTAAATGAATATGAACTTGTTTTCTTTGCATCATTTGCGGTCTGAAAGCACCGCATCTGTTTTATCATTATGACCATTTCTTTTTTTCTGCAAATAAATACTACATTTTTGCTTGGAATTTCAGAGACATGTTATCAGTAGTTCGCAGAATAAAAGAACGATGTTCATTTTACTCAAAAATATACCTATAAAAAGTAAAATCAGAAAAAAAACTGATCATTTTAAGTGGTCTCTTCATTTTTTTTTCAGAGCTGTATATTTTTATTGTGACAACCATAAATATATTATAGGGTAAATAACAACCTTAACTAGTAAACTCCCTAGTATATTCAGCCCAGTTGCATGTAATTTAACATGGTTGTCCATCTGAGCTGCAAAACATGACAAAGGAAACATTAATTAGAGCAAAGCTGGTGGAGCTGTAGAGATTTACAGCTCCATTGGATCAGTTGTCCAGAATAGCAAAATGTGGACCAACTCTGGTCACATAAAACCAAAGTTAGAAATGCAGAGAGTTACAGAAAAACAATACTGCACAGCCCCAAACAAACCACCCTGTTGGGAATCTTGTGGAGTGGTAGCATCATGCTGAGGGTGTCATTTTATCCTAACATGGGAGAGGAAGCTGGTCAGAGTTAATGGGAAGATTGGTGGAACTATGGGAAAATGGACTGGCTGCAAAAAGTCTAGCTTACAGGCAGAGATATCACAGAATGTCTTGGGAGGTTTTTGTTAATAATTTTGAAAACATGCATAATTCCTTCCAGTTTACAAATATGTAGAGTTTTGAGTTGGTCTGTCATACAACCCCAGTTAAACCTAATTGCTTAAACTGGAATTGTCATGTGACAAAACATGAAAAAAGTACTTTTGCCAGGTACTACATAGTTTATACTGTATTTAAATTGGACCTACTCGTGATAGACCAGCCTAAGTACCACACTACACAATTACTGAAGTCAGAAACAATAGGCAACTGTTTTCACAAATAAGACATCTTTTTCATCTGGCCAAACACTTAGGACCTCCCATCTCGTGTGCCAGTGACCAACAGGGTCACAGCCTCTCACCTCATCTGGGTCAGAGAGCTTAAACTCCCAGCCGTCGCCTGTCCAGCTGATGAAGGACTGGCAGGACTTGTCGGTCAGCAACTCCAGGAGAAATTGCCACAGCTGGATGGGGCCACTGCCTGTGGAACAGATGTGAGAGCATGTTTGAAGGAGGTGTTTTGTTTAGCCAGCTTACTTGGAGAGAAGGCATTGTTGCTTGTGCTGATGCTGGCTGGTGTGAGGATTTACTGAGGTAAGTGTTAGCTCAGGCCAAAGGAGATCTGGCTTACGGGAACATCCCCAAGTTCTGAAGCTTACCAACTGGTTTAAGTTGTTAAAATTCTGCAATTTAAATAATAATGCCCTGCATCCATGGAATGGTAATGCTGCATACAAACCAAGGTCTTAAAGAACAGTTGGAGGTACATGTTGCTTTCAGAGATTTCACAACTTACTGCAGTACAAGATACACTCACCAGGAAAGGAAACACAAATTTTAAGGTCAACCAGGATGCCACACATAACACAGTCCAGTCCTAAATGTGAAACTGTTAAATATTCATGCCAATTATTCACTTAGGTCTGAAGAAGGACAAAGTAAACCTTCCTATCTGGGTCAGGCTGAAGGAAAGCAGTGGAAGCAAATGTCCTCCTAAATACAACAGTCTCATTCATCATGTAGTCCCTTGTCTGCCATTGGCCCCGTACAGTATGTGAATCTAGAGTCTGTGTCTGTATGAGTTCCTTACTGATGAAATCATCATTTTAAAAAAAAGAGGCGCTGCCTCTGGGCTTCTGGAGCACATCTAACGACTTACAACCAGTGCTTCAAGAAGAGAACAGCTCCCAAAGCCTCACAGATACTACAATAGGGTTGTATTTTTTAAGAAAAAGGACTAAAATAGTAACCCAATAAAACCTATTTTAAACAAAAAACTAATACAAGAGTTTGTATCACTTGATGGAAAAAGGTGGAAAGGCAGAACAAAGAGGATCAAAAAAAAAAAGGCTTTGTCTATGAACTAGATTCACTGCGCTACACTTTGATCGTGTGGTTTTCTTCACATAGAGGAACGCGCCCACTTTTGAGGCTCGTATGTTGAAATCACACCTGCCTGTGCAGCATACGCCGCCTCAGCAGTTTAGCTATACTCACCTATCTGTCTCACTCTCTGTGTCTCGCGAATGCGTAAGAAAGAAAAACAAAAACAAAAAAAACGTATGTGCCCTTACACAACACAAAACCAACGCTTTCAGTGAAACAGATGCGTAGGCCGAAAGCTTGAAATGGCATTTCGGGGAGCTTTTTATAAAACTCCTGCTGGGACTGAAGACGGTGCAGAACAAACAGCCACTTTGGATTTAGAAAGAAGTGGCTGTCTTTCAGGCCCAAAATGCTCAAAATTGAGTCAAAGTAGCAGTCAGCCCACATACATGGTTGATACCAGCCCGCTGTGCTCTCACAAGCGATCCATTCCATAAAAAAAAAAAAAAAAGTTTCCAAAAATATGTTGCTCTCTTCATGTACAAAGAGCTTCATTGAAAGAGCATACACTGTAGCAAAAGGGTAGAGGCTTTCATTTGCAGCAGTCTTTAGAATGTAATTCATGGTACACCATATGTGCTTTAAAAAGCTCTTAAATGTCATGAGGGTGCTGGTGACCTCTTGGACCCAGTAACAGATATGTAAGCGATTTGCGGGCAGCAGTTAAGGGGTTAAATATTTGCAGCTAAGACAGACACAGGGACACTAATAGACAAATGGAGTTTTTTCATTAATGTCATTTTTAGTTATTAGTGAAACTATGAGCAAGACTAATTTATTGTTGGAGTGCAAAAAAAGAAAAAAAAAAGGAAAGCATCTTTCAGCAGAGAAAGAAAAAGATCCACATGTTATCAGTATTAAAATATTGAGGGTTTAGCAGTTTTTAAAGCTGCCTGGTGTTAGAGCAGACAGAGGTGTAAATAACAAGCTCTCACAGGAAACCTGCAAAGACGACAACTGGAGCTTCACTTATCATTCAGCAGCCTTATCTGACTCCCTGTCCTCGCTGTAAGTGTCACCTGTCACACCGAGACAGGAAACCAAGCAGAGCAACTTGTCGAGTTATCATAAACGTTGTTTTGGAAATGTTTGTTTATTCTAAACATAAGCTTCGATTTTCCTTACACTTTTTTACGTTTCTAACTCATTTGCCTTGCTTTTTGATTTTTACGTCCTCCATCTGCCTTGTTAGGACATGGATATGCACACGGCTCTACACGCAAACATAAATTCCACGTTGGTAGGATTTAACTTCATCCATCATCAGAGCATGCCATGGAAAATACTTCTTTCCATTTCTTTACAGGAGAGGATGGTCTATTGCACCATGAATATTATACACTCGGTGCATGCAGTTACTGCATATTTGTCCTCTGCACATCCAGGATGCAAATATCTTGTTCCACCACATCTCAAAGATGCTCTAATAGATGGGGTCTTCAAAACCTGGGCCTCAAGGTTTAGTGGCCTCTAACTTTAAGATGTGTTTCTGCTTTAACACAATAGAGCCAAATAATAAGGCCATTAACAGGACTCTGGAGAAGTTGACAGCGCATTGAGGGGATGATTCAGCTATTGGATTCAGGTGTGTTGGACCAGGGACACATCTAAACGTTGCAGGACACCGGGCCTCAAGACCTTGATTGGTGAAGTCATTGCAATGTTCAAGTAACTATTTTAAAATGATTTGAGATTTTAGACATGGTGTGTTGCCCTGGTGGAGTTAGAATCATTCATTAGATGATGTGCGCATAGGCCTGTAATGATCAGCAAAATTTACTGGACGACAAATTGTCCTGGAAGTTATTGTCTTAAACAATTAACCATTTTCAAGTAATACAATGGTAATGGCATAATGATGCAAGAACATATTCTCAAAGATCAATAAGCTTTAAATTCTAATGAGCATTTAACACCGGAAGACATTTTTATCAAAAATTAACAACGCTGCCAAATTCAAACTGACTAAATCTCATTTCTGATAACTTTTTTGAACTTCAGTAAGTGGTGACTCCTAAAGTCACTGGGTTGCTGCCAGAAAATTGCTGAGCAGGCGTATCTAAAACAGTTGGTTGGTGAATGTACTTTCACCTTGCATTCTACTATAAAGCTGACAAAAGCTTTTTTTTTTTTTCTTCAGATTGAAATGACACAACACATTGCACCTGAAACAGAACTTGCTTGATAAATATTTTAGCAACAATTATTTTGTTTCTTGTATTTTTTATTTTNAAAAAAAAAAAAAAAAAAAAAAGATAAAAGACAACACTTTCCAAATACATGAGAAATTTCTGCTCCATGTCAAACGCTGTAGACACCCAAAGCACCGTAGCCGAAAGACCTCACATGAGTTTTGGTTATTATTCCTGCTTTGTCTCCTGATTATTTGTGTAATCCGGGTCTCAGTAAAGCATTATGAAATACAATCTGTACAAATAGACATCTCCAAAGCTATTTCCATCCATATGGGTAACATTCAGCCACTGTAAACAATAACATAGTATTTTAGGATAATATTCAACTTTGGCATTTCCCAGTGTACTGACACTGTTCCCACTGTTTGGGGAGGAAGCCGCTGCCAATTTGCCTAAAATGTAACCAGTGAATTGTTATAAATGTGCTCTTAGAATACGACACTCTCTGAGGCATATATTATTTTTGATCATTGATTAAAAACGCACATAAACTACAATCTGAATAGTCTGCCATCAGCCATGCAAGAGCCACACAAATCAACTTGTGCCCTTTCTGTTGCCTAAGTGATAATTCACCTGCGCTATCCACGTACTTCTTTCCATGACCTTCATTCATAACAAACAGGTTCCCGTTCTCTAAAGTCAACATTTGTCTATTGCCTTTCTATTTTTTCTTACGTTATACCATCACACTACTCTAGTTCCTTTCTTATGGACAAAATGTTCTGCATAACAAACAAAAATTGACCCACATTTGACATTCTTATGGCTGCGTTAAAAACCTGCCAATCGGTATAATAACTTTTACAGGACAGACAGACAGGACTATTAAAACATCATTAAAATGATTGGTTGATGTGGACAGTGAACCGACAAGATTGTTCATCTAATTTGCACCAACGTCTACTGATTCTCCCCACGTAGATTGTCTACAGTTTGCTAATACTGGAGGCATTATGCAAAAAACGCATACGTTTCAGTCACAGAATGTGTCCCTAACAAGGTGGCGACATGTACATAAAGGTGAAAGCGTCAGTTTCAAAAGTAACGGCTTCTTTCGGTTGTCTTGCAGACCTCTTTGGGTATGAGTAATCTCCAACAGGCTCTTCAAACCTGATAGAGCACAGGGCCAGTGCGTCTCTAGTGTTGTCTGACTCAAATCGGCACATTTCTGCTATGAGAACAGAACAGTGTAACTTGGCATTCAATGATGAAGTCTAATTTGAAACACTTAAAGACAAAAATACTCTGCCCAGTGATCGGCCTGGTGGACTTAAATCGGGTGCTCTAACAATATAATACTGGCACAAGCATATGGTCCTCAAACATCAAATCCTACATTACACTTTTTTTTTTTTTTTGGTCCTTGCTGAAAGCTCTCCACTTGCAGGAGAGAAACAGTGATAATGGTTGTAAATATCTGTTCCGTTTTGACATTTTGGCAACTGTTATCTCAGCAGGAACCTTTCACCTGCTTGTTGCTTAACTCAAAAATGAAACAAGTTACTTTAAAAAGGCTCCTTCTCGACTTCGTTCATTCACACCTTGTATCGCAGAGCTCTCGCCTCCCCCTCGTTGCTACATAAACAGAACACAAGATAACCTGATAATTCTACCCAGTAGCGTCTCATTTACCTTGAGCTGCTAAATAATACCAGTATTATGTCAGACGCGCGCGCAATCCCACACTCACTCACACATTCATGCACACTCGTCATTTCCAACAGGTTGTGAATACAGGTTTTGTTTTTTTTGGCTTCTGCCTTCCTTTTAAAACGTGGTCTGAAAGACTGGAGCTCAAATCCAACAAAGACCATCACTGAGTCATTAAAAACTTTTCGGTCCCCCCAGAAAAATGGATAACCAACTCTTATCAAACAGTTAAGACAACGTTATGAGCCTCAGTCCCAGTAGCTCAACTTTTGTCCTAAGTTTCTTTTTGCTCTTTTCGCCAGTTCTGCTTTCACTCGTCTGTGTCAGGCTTTACGTCCAACATTGCGTGCAGCTCTTCGGGTGTGTAGCCCAGCAAGCTTTTCAAGTCACAGACAAAGCGGTAGACATAGCGCTTCCCAGACGTCTTGTGGATGATGTTCTTGTCATAATAATAGCGCAAGCCACGGCTCAGTTTCTCATAATTCATCTTGGGCTTGTTTTTCCTTTTGCCCCACCTCCGGGCAACCTGCACAGAGAGAAAGAAAGAGCATATCGAAATAAGAAAAAAAATAAAATAAAGTGACTTATGAAAAAAAAAAAAAGTTCAGATTTTGCTGCCTTACAATCACAAACCTCTGTATTTGATAAAGATTTTATATGATAGATCGACACAAAGTGAACCCCATTGGAAACCTCATGGTTATTCTACCAACTATTGATTTCCGAACTCTTCCTTATTATTGCTGACGCTAAATGAATATGAACTTGTTTTCTTTGCATCATTTGCGGTCTGAAAGCACCGCATCTGTTTTATCATTATGACCATTTCTTTTTTTCTGCAAATAAATACTACATTTTTGCTTGGAATTTCAGAGACATGTTATCAGTAGTTCGCAGAATAAAAGAACGATGTTCATTTTACTCAAAAATATACCTATAAAAAGTAAAATCAGAAAAAAAACTGATCATTTTAAGTGGTCTCTTCATTTTTTTTTCAGAGCTGTATATTTTTATTGTGACAACCATAAATATATTATAGGGTAAATAACAACCTTAACTAGTAAACTCCCTAGTATATTCAGCCCAGTTGCATGTAATTTAACATGGTTGTCCATCTGAGCTGCAAAACATGACAAAGGAAACATTAATTAGAGCAAAGCTGGTGGAGCTGTAGAGATTTACAGCTCCATTGGATCAGTTGTCCAGAATAGCAAAATGTGGACCAACTCTGGTCACATAAAACCAAAGTTAGAAATGCAGAGAGTTACAGAAAAACAATACTGCACAGCCCCAAACAAACCACCCTGTTGGGAATCTTGTGGAGTGGTAGCATCATGCTGAGGGTGTCATTTTATCCTAACATGGGAGAGGAAGCTGGTCAGAGTTAATGGGAAGATTGGTGGAACTATGGGAAAATGGACTGGCTGCAAAAAGTCTAGCTTACAGGCAGAGATATCACAGAATGTCTTGGGAGGTTTTTGTTAATAATTTTGAAAACATGCATAATTCCTTCCAGTTTACAAATATGTAGAGTTTTGAGTTGGTCTGTCATACAACCCCAGTTAAACCTAATTGCTTAAACTGGAATTGTCATGTGACAAAACATGAAAAAAGTACTTTTGCCAGGTACTACATAGTTTATACTGTATTTAAATTGGACCTACTCGTGATAGACCAGCCTAAGTACCACACTACACAATTACTGAAGTCAGAAACAATAGGCAACTGTTTTCACAAATAAGACATCTTTTTCATCTGGCCAAACACTTAGGACCTCCCATCTCGTGTGCCAGTGACCAACAGGGTCACAGCCTCTCACCTCATCTGGGTCAGAGAGCTTAAACTCCCAGCCGTCGCCTGTCCAGCTGATGAAGGACTGGCAGGACTTGTCGGTCAGCAACTCCAGGAGAAATTGCCACAGCTGGATGGGGCCACTGCCTGTGGAACAGATGTGAGAGCATGTTTGAAGGAGGTGTTTTGTTTAGCCAGCTTACTTGGAGAGAAGGCATTGTTGCTTGTGCTGATGCTGGCTGGTGTGAGGATTTACTGAGGTAAGTGTTAGCTCAGGCCAAAGGAGATCTGGCTTACGGGAACATCCCCAAGTTCTGAAGCTTACCAACTGGTTTAAGTTGTTAAAATTCTGCAATTTAAATAATAATGCCCTGCATCCATGGAATGGTAATGCTGCATACAAACCAAGGTCTTAAAGAACAGTTGGAGGTACATGTTGCTTTCAGAGATTTCACAACTTACTGCAGTACAAGATACACTCACCAGGAAAGGAAACACAAATTTTAAGGTCAACCAGGATGCCACACATAACACAGTCCAGTCCTAAATGTGAAACTGTTAAATATTCATGCCAATTATTCACTTAGGTCTGAAGAAGGACAAAGTAAACCTTCCTATCTGGGTCAGGCTGAAGGAAAGCAGTGGAAGCAAATGTCCTCCTAAATACAACAGTCTCATTCATCATGTAGTCCCTTGTCTGCCATTGGCCCCGTACAGTATGTGAATCTAGAGTCTGTGTCTGTATGAGTTCCTTACTGATGAAATCATCATTTTAAAAAAAAGAGGCGCTGCCTCTGGGCTTCTGGAGCACATCTAACGACTTACAACCAGTGCTTCAAGAAGAGAACAGCTCCCAAAGCCTCACAGATACTACAATAGGGTTGTATTTTTTAAGAAAAAGGACTAAAATAGTAACCCAATAAAACCTATTTTAAACAAAAAACTAATACAAGAGTTTGTATCACTTGATGGAAAAAGGTGGAAAGGCAGAACAAAGAGGATCAAAAAAAAAAAGGCTTTGTCTATGAACTAGATTCACTGCGCTACACTTTGATCGTGTGGTTTTCTTCACATAGAGGAACGCGCCCACTTTTGAGGCTCGTATGTTGAAATCACACCTGCCTGTGCAGCATACGCCGCCTCAGCAGTTTAGCTATACTCACCTATCTGTCTCACTCTCTGTGTCTCGCGAATGCGTAAGAAAGAAAAACAAAAACAAAAAAAACGTATGTGCCCTTACACAACACAAAACCAACGCTTTCAGTGAAACAGATGCGTAGGCCGAAAGCTTGAAATGGCATTTCGGGGAGCTTTTTATAAAACTCCTGCTGGGACTGAAGACGGTGCAGAACAAACAGCCACTTTGGATTTAGAAAGAAGTGGCTGTCTTTCAGGCCCAAAATGCTCAAAATTGAGTCAAAGTAGCAGTCAGCCCACATACATGGTTGATACCAGCCCGCTGTGCTCTCACAAGCGATCCATTCCATAAAAAAAAAAAAAAAAGTTTCCAAAAATATGTTGCTCTCTTCATGTACAAAGAGCTTCATTGAAAGAGCATACACTGTAGCAAAAGGGTAGAGGCTTTCATTTGCAGCAGTCTTTAGAATGTAATTCATGGTACACCATATGTGCTTTAAAAAGCTCTTAAATGTCATGAGGGTGCTGGTGACCTCTTGGACCCAGTAACAGATATGTAAGCGATTTGCGGGCAGCAGTTAAGGGGTTAAATATTTGCAGCTAAGACAGACACAGGGACACTAATAGACAAATGGAGTTTTTTCATTAATGTCATTTTTAGTTATTAGTGAAACTATGAGCAAGACTAATTTATTGTTGGAGTGCAAAAAAAGAAAAAAAAAAGGAAAGCATCTTTCAGCAGAGAAAGAAAAAGATCCACATGTTATCAGTATTAAAATATTGAGGGTTTAGCAGTTTTTAAAGCTGCCTGGTGTTAGAGCAGACAGAGGTGTAAATAACAAGCTCTCACAGGAAACCTGCAAAGACGACAACTGGAGCTTCACTTATCATTCAGCAGCCTTATCTGACTCCCTGTCCTCGCTGTAAGTGTCACCTGTCACACCGAGACAGGAAACCAAGCAGAGCAACTTGTCGAGTTATCATAAACGTTGTTTTGGAAATGTTTGTTTATTCTAAACATAAGCTTCGATTTTCCTTACACTTTTTTACGTTTCTAACTCATTTGCCTTGCTTTTTGATTTTTACGTCCTCCATCTGCCTTGTTAGGACATGGATATGCACACGGCTCTACACGCAAACATAAATTCCACGTTGGTAGGATTTAACTTCATCCATCATCAGAGCATGCCATGGAAAATACTTCTTTCCATTTCTTTACAGGAGAGGATGGTCTATTGCACCATGAATATTATACACTCGGTGCATGCAGTTACTGCATATTTGTCCTCTGCACATCCAGGATGCAAATATCTTGTTCCACCACATCTCAAAGATGCTCTAATAGATGGGGTCTTCAAAACCTGGGCCTCAAGGTTTAGTGGCCTCTAACTTTAAGATGTGTTTCTGCTTTAACACAATAGAGCCAAATAATAAGGCCATTAACAGGACTCTGGAGAAGTTGACAGCGCATTGAGGGGATGATTCAGCTATTGGATTCAGGTGTGTTGGACCAGGGACACATCTAAACGTTGCAGGACACCGGGCCTCAAGACCTTGATTGGTGAAGTCATTGCAATGTTCAAGTAACTATTTTAAAATGATTTGAGATTTTAGACATGGTGTGTTGCCCTGGTGGAGTTAGAATCATTCATTAGATGATGTGCGCATAGGCCTGTAATGATCAGCAAAATTTACTGGACGACAAATTGTCCTGGAAGTTATTGTCTTAAACAATTAACCATTTTCAAGTAATACAATGGTAATGGCATAATGATGCAAGAACATATTCTCAAAGATCAATAAGCTTTAAATTCTAATGAGCATTTAACACCGGAAGACATTTTTATCAAAAATTAACAACGCTGCCAAATTCAAACTGACTAAATCTCATTTCTGATAACTTTTTTGAACTTCAGTAAGTGGTGACTCCTAAAGTCACTGGGTTGCTGCCAGAAAATTGCTGAGCAGGCGTATCTAAAACAGTTGGTTGGTGAATGTACTTTCACCTTGCATTCTACTATAAAGCTGACAAAAGCTTTTTTTTTTTTTTCTTTAGATTGAAATGACACAACACATTGCACCTGAAACAGAACTTGCTTGATAAATATTTTAGCAACAATTATTTTGTTTCTTGTATTTTTTATTTTATTTTATTTTTTTGTAAAAACAAATAATCATGCCATAAAAGCCAAATTTTTGCAAAGGGTTTTCTTTCTATTTTTTATTTTTTTTTTCGTCAAAAAGGTTGCAAGGAGCAACGTGGGACTCTGATGGTTCTAGAGGAGCTGCATCTTCTCTTTGTTATTTGATTATAAATCCATTAGAAGATCTTTCCAGCATCATTACAAATGAATGACTCATTGTTCCACAAGTGGCTTTTGAACTAATAACCATGCACATGAAGAATTAACTTGTGCATACCGACTGTGGGTCCGTCTAATGAGATCTCATGTATGTATTGTTTGTGACGTTGGAAACATTTGCTGGGATTTCCCCCTTTTTTTTATTACAAACAGTGGTGCACTCTTGTGACCATAATTTTAAGCAGGACAGAAAAAAGTCCCGGGGTGCAGTGTCTGCACTGCAAGCTATCAACGGTCTTCAAAATCTTGCTTTTACAGAGGAGCGAATGAGAAAACCGGTTCAAGACTTCTCCTCAGGTATTATGAAATAAACATCGAGATTAAATCGACGCAATGACAGCACCAACCAAAAACAATGATAAAACATCTATTTATCTTGCTGCACACATCAGGTTAACAATTCAAGCCAACAGGAGCAGAATTTAAACCAAAACCTGAAACAGATGCAGAAATAGTGCATTTGCTTTAGAGGTTTGCGAGTATCTCCACATCTTAGTGAACCTGAAGAGCGTACGTCAAGCAGCTTTTTCGAGCATGTACGGGTGCGAAGATGCCTCAGTAAGATGAAGAGATAATTTTGCTGTAGTGCTATGAGCAAGGGCAGGCATAATTTCTTTTTTTTTTTTTTCTTCACCACCGTTGCTAGGACGACCTGGAAAAATAGGTTTAGATGCGGGCTGGAGATACCAATGAGGTAGATGAGAAGTGAAGGCAGAACAAGAGGGTGAGAAAGAAAAATAGAGAGCAAAGAAGAAGCAGGAGGAGGAGGAAGAGGAGGAGGCAGGAGCAAAATCTATTTTGTTTTCTTTGATCTGAGTAACTTGGGCAACTTGGGTAAAAGGTGTCTCTCTCTCTCTTTCTATTCTAAAAGTGGTGCAAATACAAACCTCCCACACGTGGGACTTTTGCAGAGCATCAACAAGTGTGTTACAGCTGTGCAGTGAAACTAAAAGGAGCAACAGCTTTTCTTTCACTTGAAGTCTGGCGAAGGCATAAAAGCACTACCTTATAAAGCTATAATTTTAATTGAAAAATGAAATTATTTTTGTGAAATTTTATAGTTTGAAGCCTAACTTTCCAAGTGTCCCCCGGAAGATTTTTCAAGCAACGGAATCGTCCCATTTGACGTTCGACTTCTGGTCGTCTTACCTGTGTATCCCGCCAGCGCTGCCGCTGGGATGACGGGCTTGTCCTTGCTGAGGTCGGAGCGCTCCCTCACGTAGTCTTTGAAGGTGCCCTTGGGCTTGTGGCCATGCAAGGCGGTGGGGTAGTCTTCCGAGTCAAAGCTGTCGTAGGACGGTACCCGCTGCAGGCTGCTGAACGAGGATTGGCTGCTCCACGACTGGGTCAGTCGGTCGCAGCTTTCAAAGCTATCGATGCTCTCAAAGGAGTCCTGGCCACCAAGCTTACCTGGCAGGACATTGGAACAAGAAAGGGGGGGGGAGAAGAGATTTGTCATTAAGGACGAAGGTTAACTTTACTACATTAGGAGACTTTAAAGCAATAATAATATTTAGTTATATTTTTTTTTCTCTTGTATGTAGTCTTTAAGAAAGGGTTAATAAAAGCAAAATAAATGTTAGATTTCTTGGACAGCATGTGTAAACACCAATTTCAAAACCTGGCCACAGATTCTCAGTTGGATTTTGGTCCAAACCAACAACTAAATATACAATAATTTAAACCATTACATTAGCTCTGGCTGCATGTTCAGGGTCATTCTTATTCCAACTTTTCTGCTTTGCAGCAGTGCTCTGTAAGATGTTTGGAATATTGGTTTATGCCACAACTGTGATTTAAGCATCTCCACAACTTTACTCCTGTCGTGTCTCATGCGTGTCTTGGTAATTGACTAATGCCCATTCCATCTACAGCTATAGCTACACTGGGATTAAGTTATATACCTATATGGATGCCTCCAGAGGAAAATTGGCTACAATGCATTTTATTTAGGAGTAAAAGTAACAGAGGCTGAATATACCTGCAGGCCACACTTTTCAGATTTTTTTATTTTTTTTTTCTCCTTAAAATTGAAAGTGATGCATTTTCCCAATGATGTACTATTTTTGTGTTGGTGTATTACAGGAATAACACTGAAGGTTACAATGTAAAAAAGTTCAAGAAGAAATAATACTTTTGCATAAAAAAAATTCTGATTTCAATGTTTTAATGCAATAACTCTGGAAAACGGCCAACTTACGAGCAAAAGTTAGAAAAGCCACAAATAAAACACACTAGAAGTAGAAACTTTGAGTGTCACTAAGCCATACAGTTCTGTGTTATGCCACTCTCTCCATTTCACACCCCATTTCGCTTTTACAACCACCATTTGGATTTGATTCTAAATGGAAGACAATCCCACAAACTGTCTTGCTATTTTTGGCCCTGGGAAAGATAAGCGGCGTCTTTGAATGGTAAGTCATTAACAAATGACAGATAATGCAATGCCTCAACCGATGCCGAGATCTTCAGCTGGTAAAATTGAAGCCACATGTGGATATCAGCCGGGACACAAAGCACTTTCCCACGTCGAGCAAGCACAACACAATGCTTGAGAGCGCGGTATGCGTGTTGCGTGAAGATTGAACCTTAAATCTTGCAGGCAAACGCTTAAACGACTAACAGAGGGGGTAGGGAAGGCGTTCAATGGTGTACATGGCAGATGCTATTCATTTATACAGCTGGGGATTTGTGAGAAGAAAAGCCTCTCTCTTCATGGCTTAAAATGTAAACCACGATGCTAAGTCCTCTGTAAACTATCACTTGGGAGAGAAAACAAGCCTGCACATTTTAAAAAAGCAAACCGTTTCATGAGAAAACCCCTTGCTTGCTAACCGAGGATGACACTTCTATCTCCTTACGCAGAACATAGAGACTGAATCGAGGAAAAGAGGCCAAGAAAAACAAGACAGAAAAAAAAAAAAAAAAACGTCCTTCTTTAAGGTTACACCACTTGAACTGCTTTACATAAGGGACAAGCGGTAAGCAGAGAACACATTGTGGCTTTGGTTCGTGTATCACTCTGACAAAAACAATAGGCTTTTCTTTTTTTTCCCAACCTAGTCTAGAGTATGTGAGGCAGGTTTGCATGAACCACAAACCAACCAGAGGGCCTGCTTTTCTTCTCTTCTAATGCGTGCACACTGATGTGGCATGACAAGATTCTGGTAGCTTCAGCACAATCACACGCAGGCCGACACCCACAGACACCTCCAACGTTTGCACACATTCACACAAACGCATGCATGCACCTATGGGTAGGTTTAATAACTCGGTTTAAAATAAATATTCCGTTTGGCGTGAAATGTTTGCTACTTTCAATCACTGAAAGAATTTACCTGGGATAAGGGAAATGTTTTTGCAAAGCCATTCAAATCACTTGAACTTTTTCACATATTTCCCTGTTACACCAACAAACTAATCAGTTTTGTTTAAAGCTTTGCATGCATTGTTTAGAAGAGAACTCTGCTCTAAACTACTCTGAAACTTTAAGTTTAACATGTCTGCTGTGTCGATTGGTTTTCATGATGCTGTTCGTTCACTAATATTTGTAACAAGTGTTTATAGAACAGCTGGGTTTATTCTGAGACCGCATTACTTTGCCATTTATTTGTGTTTTTATTGCTGTGATGCCTGACTTGTGGATCAATAAAGGAACATCCTACCTTGAATCCAAGGGCATTTGAATTAGATTTTCTTTCAAGGTATCACAGCAAAAGAGGCTAAATGCAAGTGCATGCCACGCTTCATGCTATTTTTATTTTTATTTTGAGAAAATATGTTGAAAACATTTAACTATGTTCTTTCCACTTCACAGCTACACCCTATTATGTGCCACTCTACCGAAACAAATTCTCAGTAACATACAATAAAGTTTGTGCTCATAACGTCGCAAAAACAAGGACATGCGTAGAGGGTATGAATACTTTCGCAAAGCACTGTATCACATACGGCTCCTCACCTCGACTGAGGCGTCCCACACACATATTGTCGGGGGACACCACTTCCTGTTTGACAGAGAAGTAGTCACCCTGCATGGAGTTGAGGGCTGTGTCTCGTAGGATGATCCCGGGGTATTCGCTTTCATACTTGAGCGTGAGCAGTTCCTCAGAGCTGATGGGATGAAGCGTCTGATATGACTCCGTGATGAAGCCCGGTTCTGAGTATTCAGAAGGAGGGACACACTGAGCATGCTCAATACCATAGCCTGAAAACACAGAGGCAAGTTAATGGGGATAGCAAGAGCAAAACGTAAAACAGAAGGATAAAAAGAAGCAAAGGGCAGTACAGTCAGCATACCTCTTGTGCATTGCTAAAATGATACATTTTCTGAATCACTTAATGCACAAAATAATCCCTGTAGATCTTTGGCATGAGTTTAGAAGCAGAACCTAAATTTAGAGTTATTTACAATGTTAATGTGGATGAATGCATTACTGAACTGTTTGTATTCACAAAGCTGATTCACTTTCAATCATTTTTTAAGCATGCATATTTGGCAATTAGAGAGCACGATTGACAATGATTGTGATGAGTACTTACTGACAAAATAGTCTGAGGTATAGCGGGATTCCTGGAAGTTGGAGGTCAGTCCATTGATGGGGAAATGCTTTGTATCCTCTTCATAAAAAATGGATAGAGAATAAGCGTCAGTGACCTCATCATTGATTTTTTTTGTCTTTTTTTTTTCTATCGTGTAACTGCATCCAGCATGATCAAAAATTTATGTCTTGAGCCAAAACGTGCCTTCCTGTTTGGCTCCTGTTACTAAAGTAATTGCCACAGAAATCCTCAGACAGAAAAAAATTAAATCCCCCTGTTTTTTTTTTTTGTTTGTTTGTTTTTTTTTTTTTCATACAGCAAATACAGAAGATATATTAGTTTTCTCATTGAGATTACTGTAACGTTACCTTTCTGGAGCATTTCTAAATGTTCCCACAGGATGTCGCCCACAAAGTCAGGTGCCAAGTCCAAGAAGCGCTCCTTCCCCATCGCACACAGGTTGGCACCGTTCATGCCGAATTTCTCAAAGTCGACGTTCTTCAGGCTGAACTCATTTATGGTCCATGCAAGCCATTCAGCCACATGGTTTTCTGTCCACTGTCGGGGATCTGCAGAGCAATAAATAGCTGATGATTGGTATATTTACTGTGAAACTCATTCAAAGTGCATGTGCAGACATTCATCTAAACCAGTGACTGATTCAATAGAGTGGATCTGATGTTGTGCTTACTAACTGCAAAGTGTCACAAAGAACATAGAGGAGGAAAGGAACATAAACCACAGTGGTAATGAAAATTAGAGAAAAAAAATAGTTGTCAGTTATTGTGGGATTACATTGCAATACTGTCAGCAAGGCTGATTGCAAACAGCATGAATTCTGTTTGTGGTTGCCTGGGTTTATGGGCAAACTCATCATTTTCCACCGGTTCAAGAAGAAAAGTCTGCTTGCACCATAATGCGTGGAGTAGGAATATTAGTCATTTTTAAAGAATGCATTAAATTAAGTTTTGGGGGTGAAAAAAACAAAAAAACGTGTGTGATGTGATTTTGACAGTCTAAGACCCAAGTTAGAAAATAAAATTTCCACAAATGAGCAACTGACTCTCTTTACCTTTGGGAATACCCAGCCTTTGCTGTTCTTTTGTGAAGCCGCTGAAGGTGGCTTTCAGAGCCTGGGACATCATCTCTTTACTTCCTGGAGTCAAAAGGGGAACGTCGCCACACTCTGGATCTGGAAAACATGAATTCACAATACATGAAATATGGTTTGATTTGGAAAAAGTGACACACAAACACCACAAACGACTTAATACAACCAACACAAGAAATGGAGTGAATCGCTATACTTTATGGAAAAAAAAACAAACAAAAAAAACACTTGATCTAACAGAAAAAAATTAAATTAGATAAAAAACAGAGAATGTGGCTGTTTCCAGGAAAAAAATAAAATAAAATAAAATATATCACCGAGAAACACTTTTTATATGTTGTGGTGTGGATTAACAACATTCTGCCACAACAGACCATGATTTGTACAAAAGAACTTTGGAAATTGAGACAAATTTATTTCCAAACTCCTCACACCCAAACTTCTCCCCTGCTTGCACACCCTGGGTGGGAGCTCGATGCCTGGTGCCCATCAGTGACACCGTGACCCCTACCACGTCGCCCTGACATAGTGAGACTACTGTCGCGAGACCAAGCATGGGGTCAAACATTCTGACAGGTCAAGGGTCACAGGATGGAGTGATGATGTCACGGCGGCTGCCAGTGGGTGGCTCGGAAAGCGGAGGGGCTGGGCTGTCTCGAGGGTTGCAGTGACAACACTGCGTTTACTGTTCTCTGCTCACTGCCAGTGGGCACCCAGCAGGGAACAGAGCTGCCTTTGATGGCTTTAAACAGAGCCTGATGACTTGCACTCATCTAATTAGATTGACCAAGCTGCAGAAGTGTGGGATAAAGGGGGCAAAGCAGGGGATGTGATGAGCTAAGAAAGGCAAAAAGACCTCAAGGCTAAAAGCACAGAAAAAAAAGACCTCCAAAAAAAAAAAAAAAACTCAAAACTTTTTTAGCAGACAGTGCAACCATCTAACTAATCATTCAATCTGCAAATAGCCCACAAGAATTTACAAAATAAGCCTACATCTAGCATAACCTTTAGTGTGCAGTATATTAGACGATAAAGCTGAATTTGCAGGCCATAATGCAGCGTCTAGGGTGTAGTGTATTCACAGCAAAGGCTTTTCAGATCTCAACTTTTGTCACTTTTATCTCCTCATTTCATCTTTCTGCTCTGTTAAAAAAAAAAAAAAAAAAAAAAAAAAAAAAAACTTTTTTTTTCCCCGCGGGCAAATTTGGGTGGG
>NW_015113490.1:168860-188124 GCF_001443285.1 Poecilia latipinna
GTGTGTGTTTTTCCCAGAAAAGGTTTTTAAAATCTTACTTTTTTTCCTTTTTTTTCCCCCTTTTTTTTTTTTTCTTTTTTTAAAAAAAAAAAAAAAAAAAAAAAAAAAAATCACTCATCTTATCACGTCAGGCAAATTGGTATGAGAGAAAACTGTGTCACTAGCCAGCAGAGAACCACCGTTCGTTGAGCCCAGATGTCTTGGCATCTCCACCGTCGGGTGGTTTTATCTGCCAAGCAGAGCTCAGCTCATGCTTGTTTTTACCACTCACTGACGTCTCGACCTTGTCTGGAATGCACAGCAGCTGTCCCTCCTTCACCCATGTAATCAATGTCTGTCTGGCTGTTAGTAAAAAGTAGGGCTCGCTCTGTTGTTCTTGTCCCTGTTCAAAAGGGACCTAGGACAAAGGATGTGTTTGTTTTTTTGTTTTTTTTTGGTTGTTCACTTAAGTCCAACTATGCCGGTTTTAATATGTTTCTCTCTTTTACAGAAATAAAAAGTTCCATAGGAAAAATAAAATAGGACTGGACTGGGTATCAATGTATAAAAAAGGAGCCAAAGTAGTCAAGGTTTTTCTCGGCTGAATGGAGCAGAGTGTATGGCAGCTTTGCTCTTCCTCCTCTTTTTGCTGGACATCTTTGGTCAGCTGAGGGAAAGAAGGTTTTTGTATTTTTCTTGCTTATCTGAGCAATGCATATAAATTGCCAAAAGTAACACTAGTTATGTGTGTTACTTTATAAGGAATAGTAAGACAAACAGCGTTACAATAAGTGTAAAAATCAATGTGTTGAAAACTGCAAGTATGAATAAATGCAATTTTCAAACCTTACTGGAGTATTCCATACTTTGCAGGAAGTCTTTTAAAAAAACCAGCGGAACATGGAAGAGAACAGGGTAGGGTACCATTCATGCAAGAATCCCTTACCAGACAATGCAGTCTTAAAATAATTTTTAAAGTACATCATTGCACATACAATTGTACTTCACAGTTCTATAATAAAAATAAGATCTTTGCATGCTCTGGATAGTTTGGGTCAACTAGCCTTCTACCAAACATATTTTCCTCTCAAGAGGCCTTAGCAGAGCAGATACTCTCATGTTGCAAACGGCTCAGACAGTCTGCGCTTTGATGTGAAGGCAGACGCAAAATGTGGCAGTTTATTTGAGCTGGATGGAGTGGAGTTTGTCTGCACTTTCGAACCGTTTGAGTCCCCTCCCTCCTGGTCGCTTTCATCAGCCCGGCTGCTGTGTGTGCTCGCCCACGCAAAATGAAACCTACTTTAGCACTAAATCCTCCATCAAAAGACACTAAACACCACAGAGTACAAGTGATGTTGGGTTTATAAGGAAGAAAAGTATGAGAGAAGTATGAGAATCATGAATACAAACAAAATTAAACTGTGAAATGCAAGTTTTGTTGTTTGTTTTTATAACATGTTCTTTTTGTTTACATACATTTGAAAAATTAGCGTTGTCATTTTTAAAAACTTAAACTGTAAATACAATATGTACATCAAGAAAATATGCTTTGTGCATATTTAGAAAATGCACAATTTTGCTTTATTTGTGTATAAAGCATGAAGAGGAGGGCAGAACAATACTGAAAGACAAACTCTAAATGCAAAAGTAAAGTGATAATAGAGCAGTCTGCATGGCGAATGATCCATACGAAAGTTATCCATGGCAGCGCTAATGTACAATACGCATCCATTAGTAGGAAAGAGGCGAGCTCGGACCTAGACAATCTCTAGTAAATGATGAAGTCCTGATACAATTTCAGTGCCTGCGAGTCCCATTAGATGCAACATGGTCAGTGCGCGCAGAGCCTTAAAGCATCCACAAGTCATCACTTTCCACATTAGACAGTGTGGGTTTGTCCGCAAAATGAGTCCCATCCACTTAGCTCACGAATTGTGGGAGAGGGTGTAAATCATGAGCCAACATTAAGGCATTCACATTTCACCAACAAGGCTTAGAAAGAAAGGGTGCCTACAGTGGAAAAATGAACTGGAGGCAATTTCTACTAATGATGCATGATGAATAATAAGTTAATCTATTCTAAGAATCACCAAATGAGAGTGGTGTTTTATATAGACATGCAGTAAAAGGTATTGATTTGCTACTCGTGTCATTATGACTGGGACAACTTCCACGGACCCGTGCGCTCCTGTTACATTACCAAACTGAAACAACAAATCTGCCTGACACCTTTTAGCAGACATGGATGCACTAAATTACCAGCCATCTTTGTCTGCATTCTGGCTTATGGATGAGAATTTGGGATTGTTGTGGCTCAGACTGAAGTCGATAAGGCGTCGGTAGGCATGGCCAGGCAGGGCAGGGCAGGACTGAGGAAGATAGAAAGATTGCGTCTTGAATGGCTGAGGGGAAGCTGAGCTGGGGGAGCGTGACTCACCAGCTTGTAAAATGAGCCCACCATGGGATAAGGGAACCAGTGGTGGGCTAAAAGCAATTGAGAAAGAGTCAAACAATTGAATGGGAGGATTCATAAAGATCCCCTCGCTCTTCTCTTCATCTCGCGAGTGACATCACAGTGGGACTGGAGCCATCTCCCAGCCTCTGGCAGAGGATCAGTTCATTCATGAAGCCTGTGCTGCTGCCTCCACTCACAATGATACATAGAGAGCAGGCAACCAGACCCTATAAATAAGGGACAATATGCTTTATATAAAGTGACTGAGCTATATATAGCCTAATAGAGTTAAGTGTCAGGGTGGGAAATAGAAAGTGGACAGTGAAAAAACAAAAACAAAAAAAAAAAACAAAAAAAAAAAAACATGAGAACTGTGTCTAAAAAGCTATTCAAAGGGATCTCTATAATGTGAAAGAGTCCATTTTCTGTGGTTAAGCTGCAACTTCCTGTGGGAATTGGGGTGAGTTGTGAGTTCAGGTGAGGGTCATTTTACAGTCACTGCCAAGGATTGCCTGGATATCCCAACATGCAGGAAGCTGCAACAGCAGCACATAAAGGTGGAGAAAAAAAGACAGAGGTTTGAGTCGATCAGACAAGACCTTATACTGCAATTGGTTTTCTGAGGCAGTCTACTCTACCTTCAATTGAACAGGGCTGGAAAGTGCTAACCAAGAGTGCCTTTGATGAAGATCCATATCTAGAGCACCAATCTGGGAACAAGAGGTCATAGACCCTACCAGTATGAAGAGGGTCCATTCACCAGTGCAGGGTGATAAAGTGGCTACTGAGGGTTGCAGTCGAGTAAGAGGGGGAGTAAGGGCTGGCTGTCTGGTTTTAACAGGGCTTTTTATTCAGTTAGCCAAGCTGTTTTCAATTTTCTATTTCAAAACTAAAAGACCAGGAATAGACGTGCAGGCAATGTGAAGAAGCCAGCCCAGACCCAGACTAAAACTTCCTTCAAAGCAGGACAATGATAGGCTAAGGCAAACCAAACCAGGAAAATCCCACCATCGTAGGCACCAGCACTGAAACACTACTTTTATTCTAACATCATAACCACTGGCTTCTGGCTGCCCTCCATGAAACACAAGCTTGCGGTGATGTTAGGAAGCTGTAAGAGATAGGACTGCTATTGCCGACATCATAGTAAGAGCTGCCCAGGACCATCGCTACCGCAGACACATTGGCAACTGAAGCAGACATTAATAATTGAAATTGTGATTCATGCAATCATGTACAGGAGCTACACATAGCTTAATTAGAGATTTTGCTATAAACAGAGTGTATCTCCCTGATCCATATTGAACTGCCTTGCAAAAACAGCTGAACTTTAGGTATACCTCAAGTATTCAGGATTAGGCAATAGTTATGAATCTATTGCAAAACCCTATTGCAAAACTCTTAAGTTCTCCTTTAGGTCTAGGAGAAAAATGATAGTCAACAGGAAAGGATCTTGTAAAAGTGACTTAAAAAAACTGACTTTGATAATACATTGCCCTGGTCCAAGTTTCTAGGAAAAAGAAAACTGCCAGACAAGCACAATAATGGAAATGGTAGGTGGTGTTAGTGCAGTCCTATATAGGGCTAGCTACCCTGGCACCGACATCCCTCATTGGCTGTGTCCGTCCCTGTTATAAACAGACATGGGATGCTCTGGGGGAACTGTTTAGGCATTAACCCAAACACACGACATATCTGACAAACAGTTTACTCTCCACGTTTAATTTTTTCCAACAAAACAGTGCCTGTCCCATTTTTAGTCCAAAGCAACACATTCCACAGCCAGGTTTCTGATACAAGAGTGAGTCTTGTATGTAAAGCACTCTGCAGCTCTGAATTCATGCTCACTGAGGCCTTTACAATCAACCATTCTCTTTTGGTGCATATATGTTTCAAAAAGCCTGGATCTAATTATACACCATGCATACATTAGAGGTTGTATGGTCTGCAGATGGACACTTGATAAATAAATTCCCACTAGACCACACTGTTTTCATGTTGCATGCCTCACATTCCACCTCTGTTTTACAATCGCTAATGTGCTTCTCACAGCTTTCTTGTTTTCCTCTAATGTGACCAAAAATGACTTGTGGTCTAGGCGGCAAAATGGTTTCAGCTCTGGATGATGAATTACTCTTCTATTTTAAGCTCAGTGTCGCCTCCATGCCTAATAGGAGCGTAAAACATGTACAAAAAAGCTGACACATTCCTTTATCTTGCTAAGATAAAGGAATGCGCAACACCTCAAACTTAACTGATTAAGAAGACATAAACCAGAATTCGATAACATGAAAAGTTAGTGTTTTGCAAGATGAGATGGAATTGATTTCCAGCATGAGGGTAACAGTGTAGTTATGCAAACTCTCACACAAACTGACTTCTTTATCTGCCACTCTCCAGTTCTCTGCCTTTCTCTTAACACCACAAATCAAAACACACAAGACACACAGATGGGTTGTGACTCATTTCATCAAAGAACGACTGGACTTCAGGGGATAGCGTGCTGCTTCATTAGACTATGTGACTGGTCATGAGAAAAGCAATGACCATATCTTGTAAAATTCCATGCAGTGACTCACAATTTGCCCAGCACTACCTTGTAACCTTGTATATATATATATAAAAAAAAAACATCAAAAGCTGTACAACAGCACATGGAGTTTGCATAAATCAGGATACAAATAGTTACATAAAAGTGATCTATTTTATGTAAGTAAAACAAAGCTTTAATAAATGCTGATTTGACAATGAAAAAAGACAGATTGGTAAAAAATTAAGTAATGACTCCAGTTTATGCTGCAGTGTCTCAAATGGAGGCTTTAAACCTGTACCCAATTTACAATTCCATAGAATTATTAAAGTCCAGGTCATCATAAGGAATGAGAAATGTACCGACATTGAAGACTACACTAGCCTCAAAGACATAACCTTTCCATAACGTTTCGATTGGGTTAGTCAGTCAATCAATATGCCTTTCATGCTGTAGGCCTAATACACATAGAGTCTGTGGCTGTACCCCATTTATTCAGCTAATTACAGAACCAGACACAGACACAAAAAACAGCTGGTGTGCAGTTAAAAAAAAAAAAAAAAAAAAAACGTTAAGAAAATCTGGAGCATATGCTAAAAAAAAAAAAAAAGAGTGACATGGCCTCATTGTGGACAGTTAAAAACATCCGTGTTGAAGCAAACATTTTAGTGCATTTATTTTGGATTTTATTTTTTTTTGTTTTTTTGCTGGGGAAACATTGCTCCAGAAAGGGGATGCATAAGACACACATAGTGTAAAACAAAGAAGGGGTCAAAGTAGAAAGCACTCAAGCCAATGTCTAGACTTAGTTTAAATTTTGTATCAAACTGTGCCAGAATGGGTTCGGTAAGGCTGGTAATGTAAAGAGGGCACAGGCATGACGGAGTAGCAAAAACACAGTCAAACAGACTCACCATCGGAGAGCCAGTGGCGTGTGGTGCAGCAGGCGTCTAGTGCCATGACTCAGGGATTACACGCTAGGAATGACTGGGGATGGGACGAAGTACGCTCACTAGGAACTCACAGTATCCCACATCAAGGAGTCGTGAGAAAAACCCATGTGGCCAACAGAAAGAAATGGAAACATTGGGGGGGGGGAAGAATAGAGGGGGTGAATCGTTTGAGGACGAGTGGGTGGGTAATTGACTATAGAGTTACAAAAAAACTCTTGTTTGTGCTAGACTTCCCCTACCCAAGTATTTTATTTTTTTTAATTTATTTTGGTTTTTTATTGTTTTTGTGAAAAGTGAGTCAATAAGATGGTGTAGACAGAAGGCTTCCAGGAGATCCATTACATTCGGATTACTGTTCATTCAGACCATTTACTGCTATCAAACTGACCACACCTTGGTTGTTCTTTAAACCTTAAGATCCTGACTCTACATATGTTTATTATTTAGTAGAGTGCTGTATCTGCTACTGACACGCCTTACTTTATGACTAAGCTTTATATGCAAAAATTAAGGCGTGTAGTCACTAGGGAAGCATTGTGAAAGGACCTACGCAGTACATGGTTTTATGTGCAGAAGATAGACTCAGTCAAGAAGCAATGAATGAAGCACTGACTGAATAGGGGGAATAACCCATTTCATAGATTTAATGTACAGCAAGGAAAGCAAAGAAAGACAAGGTCATTGTGGAAAAGCACAGACCTCCACTTCATGCTGGCCAGCACAGGGAGGCCAATTGTCAAAGTTAGCACCTACAGCACTGAAGGTCAAAACACAGTCTGGTCAAAGACTGTCTGATACAATTTTGGTGGTGTAATGAACTGATGTGAACAACTAAGGTCTGATTCTTGCAACCAGATCAGCCTCAGTTTCACTAAAAAAAAAAAAAAAAGGAAATTATTTGCACTGCTTGGTGAGATTCACAGACAGACCACATGAAGAAGGGTTAGGATCACCCAAACAGTGTTTACACAGCTGCTAACAAGCCACACACTCTCAAATATTGCCATATATTACACTGTGCCACTGAAGTAGCGTTGACACAATACATGATAATAAAACTGGAACCTTATGCAACTCTCTGTCATTGCTCCATAAAGCCGCAAAGTGGGAATCTCCATAGAGAAGAAAGTCTGACGTAGTTCTGGAAATCATCTCTGTGGCATGACTTGTATGTGCTTGTACTGTATGTGCCTGGCATGGAAGTAGATGCCATATAAGGCCTTGCTACATGAGCATCAGCGCTGCACTGTGTTGATCAGATAAAAGTGAGCCTCCCTTCAAGGTCTCTCCATGCGTCCATGCATGCCACCCAGCAGGGCATGCTCGGAAGCATTCCAGTCAGCCACTGAACCCCAAATTCCAGGTCTTATGAAACCAAGCAGTCAAGTGGGAGAAAGCCGAAAAGTATGTCTCATCCTGTAAATGATTGGCAAGTCTTTTCATTAGCAACTGTATGAAATTTTGCTTGATTGTGCTGTACTCCTACAGAATACAGACCAGCTTTTCAACACCACCTCTGGAAAGCTAAGTTTTGTTATGGCTACACAGAGTTGTCAGTAGCAAAATATCGTGGTCTGGGTTACCATGAAAAAAAGAAAAGAAAAAAAAGAAGTGTACTTTGCTGGGAATTACTCACTGTAGCGCTAGGGAAGAGGGGTGAGGGACAGCATAAGAGCTTGGGGAAACATTAGAAGCTGTGTTTGGTTGTACCTCTGACCCTGGCGTTGTGTGAGCGCTTTGAAAGAAATTACCTCAGCTGGAGGGTGAGGACAGCCCCACGAAAGCCGACACTGGCAGCACTTCCGTCACAAAAGAAAACAAATAGTATAGTAAGGTGGGCTGGAAATAGCCTACGCATGATAGCAGGGTATAAACATAAACACATATACCGTATACTGATGCAGGTGTTTTGCAGAAAAGGTGACTGCTGCAGTTCTAACTTAGCAACACTGCTTTTTTTTTTTTTTTTTTTTTTTTTTTTTTTGAAGCAGAGGACGTTTCGGCAGAAACGTCCACTGCTTCTCAGTGGCAGTCCAGCACATCCTTCTAAAAAAAAAAAAAAAAAAAAAAACTGTAAATGATCGCATTTCAACTCACCCTTAAACTTTTTAGAAGTTTAAGGCTGAACTTGTCTTCAACTATGTTGCTTTAGACACTGGGAGTACGTTTATCTTGTAAGCATAGTAACAACAAAAAGTAAACACAACTGTATATGTGGAGGCAGTTGGAGCAAGTTTCACTTGGGTTTTGAACTCCTCCTTCGCAGGCTTGCTATGACCCGAGTGCATCCAAGTGAGAGTAAGAGGGGCCGAGCATTGTGAAATGGTTTTGCAAGATAGC
Organism: Poecilia latipinna; assembly: GCF_001443285.1. Classification (NCBI taxonomy): domain Eukaryota; kingdom Metazoa; phylum Chordata; class Actinopteri; order Cyprinodontiformes; family Poeciliidae; genus Poecilia; species Poecilia latipinna. Next base: position 177,118 of record NW_015113490.1, read on the forward strand.
GCTACGCTCTGGCAACATAACCACGCCTGTCAGCAAATTTTTTTGTGTGTTTGTAAGGTATATGTGTATTTAGGCTTTGCTCCGCAGGTATTGACAGTAGGGAGAAGCTGGTTATGGCGGTGAATCACTGCTCCTTTAGTCGGTCAACTCTGGCAATTAGTGTCAGATTTCCATAATGCACCGTTATTAGCTTGCTGCTCAGCTAACAGGACTCAAAACGCCACCTGAGGTGTGAACAGGCAGGGGAAATTGATGTAAAAACAAACAAAAAAAAAGTGAAAAATGCAAATCAATCAAACAAAAGCTTTAAGTACAGGAAGTGAAACTATACAATGTTTTAAAATCCAAAACAGCTCAAAACTGTGGCCAAACCCATCACTACTGCTTGTATAATACCTCCAGCCAGCCAAGAGCTGGAGAGGCAAGCCTCAGCAGTGCAGATTCATCACATCAGCCTGCCTCTCCTTTCCTCTGGATACTCCATTTCAGCCACTTAGGAGAAGGAGGAGGAGGCGAAGGTAGTGAGGACAGAGGAAAGGGAGGCAATGGAGAGGGGGGCTATTAGGGACCACTGATTGTCTCCAAGGTGAAAAGTCAAAGCTCTACCCTGCATGACATGGGATATGTAGAGATGGGTAGGAGAAGAAGGGAATAAGTTGCACAACATAATCTAAAAAAAACAAACAAAAAACATAACTATGAACTAAATATGAGCAATGTCTCAATTAGAGATCAAAAATTCAGAATGGGAAAAAGTAAGATACTCAAAAATGCCATGTTTCACAAACACATCCCAGCTAAGTGATATGCTATCACGTTTAAACTTTATTTTAATCTTAAGTAACTGATGCAAAGTGTTCGCAAAACTTTAGGATTATAGGAAATGCACGTTTGGCCTAATGTAAAGTTCATAGCCCAATGCATTCAATAACAATGACGCGAAACACGCATACAGTACGGTACAGCCTATTGCATGACTGTGGAGCCTCAGGCGTGACAGCGTTTTTCTTTGCGTGTTCTCCAATATTGAGCAACAAAACAGTCTTAGTACATTAAAGGCGTCCAGGACGTGTTGTCCCCCTACTTTTAGCGCGTCTAATTGGTGAGAATCAGCGCTGTGCTTTACTCATTAACGTAATCTGTCACCGACCGGGTCGCCTTAGCTACGAGAAAGAAAAACATCTAAGGAGTGATGTTAGTCCCGTGCTAACTGTCAAAGCGCTTAATAAGAGGAAGAGTTGTCTTACTCACCGTCCATCTTTTCAGCCTTTATGATCGTTAACGTCGGTTTCATATCGACAGCTGCCGTCATGATCATCAGATCAGCGTGGTTTGAAAAAAAAATGCCGCGTTCCTTTTTTTATTATTATTATATTAACAGCTCCAAAAGAGGGGAAAAAAACTCAATAAGTGGGTAAAATCTGCTCCTCCTTTGGCGATTCTAATTCTATTCTCCTCACACTACAACACGAATAAGATTCTTTTACTCTAACTTATCTCGTTGTCTCTCTCCCTCACCGATGCATACACACACACTCCCTCTTTTCCTCGTTCTTTCTTACTCACTCACTCACTCACTCACTCACTCCTCTGTATCTCTAGCCATGGGCGTTGCATTTTGCACAGACCCGAAGCGCTGCGACTGTCGAAGGGGGCGGTGTTTGAGGGGCTGACTTGCCAGTTGATTCACAATTCAATTACTATGTCCCACTCTTACCATCCCACCCTCCCACTCATACACACACAAAGACCCGATCACACCCCCTCATTTTGTAGTGTGAAAATACTCTTGCCAAGACCACAGAACGTCATCAAATGTATGACTCGTTCCCGAAAATTCCTCTTTTTCCAAGAACACGAAAACAGTTTTAAAAAGTGGGGCTCAGTGTTGAGTGCCTTGAATGACTTGTTCATTATTTAGGCAAATGATTTTAAACGACACTGCAAAGAGTTTATTAAAAGGCTTTGATTCTTGGTATTTTGAGCCATGATGTTTGGAGTCTAACTTCAGTAGAAACAAACTTTGCTTACAAATGAAACATTTACTTCGGCATCTTCTTCCTGGTTCAGAGGACAGGACTGACATTGCTATGACAGTCAAATATAGTTAAGGCTGATAGTAAAATTGTTTACAACTTGCACCTCATCACTAATAATGTTTATGTAATAAACAGTGTGAAGCACTGCAGTCCGGTAGTCTGCTTGCCTCATTGCTGGCTTATTAGGTAGCTGCAAAACAACACAATGTTAGATGAAACATGAATGGTTCAAGGTTTCCAGAATAACAGTGACAGTTCTTGTGTGCATTGCACTCTGGGCAGGTGCCCCCTTTTCTATGTGCAACCAAAAGTGTCTATGCCAAGCACAAAACATATCCAGAAAAAATAAATAAATAAATGTGATTGGTCAGAAATCTAAAGAAACTCAGTGAATGTTAATTTTCTAACAATTAGTCTTGGTGCAAAGTTGGATAACTAGAATGATGCTTGAATTGATTTCTAAACTTTTTTTGATGTGACAGACAATCATATTTTTTGTTCACATGGAAAGTGCACACATCACAAACTGTTTCAAAGTGCCTACATAATTACATTGGGTAACACTTTATTTGAAGGGGGGTGAATAAGACTGACAAACATGACATAACACCTGTCATGAACACCAATAAGCCTTCATGAATATTTATGACTGTTGTCATAAAGCATCATTTGGTAAATTATGACACTTTTAATACAAGGTTGACATTATTCAAAATGTCTTTGTTATGACAACTTGGCATTAACCAAGAAATCATTACTGATATAAATTTGTTATAAAAGTATTACTGATTGCACTTTAAAAATTAGGTAACTTTATGTTATTAAAGGTAAAGTTTAAACAGTAATGATTTCCTGGTTAATGTCACGTTGTCATAACAAAGACATTTTGAATAATGTCAACTTTGTATTAAAAGATGACAACAGTCATAAATATTCATGAAGGCTTATTCATGTTCATGACAGGTTTTTATGACAGTGTCATGTCAGTCTTATTCACCCCCCTTCAATTAAAGTGTTACCTTACATTGCCTATGTTTGACATTGACATTGTCTCAAATTGGGCTTTAAAGTATCTGTGTTTACTGTAATATTAATCAGTGTAACTCTTGCCAACTTACACTTCTACAGTTTTCAATTAGACATAGCTAAACACTAGTGAAACTCCTTAAAAACATCAAAATAGTTCTTTATTTTAGCAAGGAATCAGTTACTTTAACATCATTGGTCACCCAAAGTGCATACTAGTACTTCTTGCAGAAAACTGCTTAGAGCGTTGTTTCGCCACCCACAGGCCCTGCAACTCTGAGGAGACGACACTATTACTCATATTAAAAACCGACACTCTGTCTCTAAATGGGACCAAAAATAACACAATAAATGGCCACAGTTTAGTTACTCTCCACTGTGTTGTAAGACCTGGTATTTTTATAATTATGACTGAAAACTAAATAATTGACAGGGATAAAATAGAAAAAGAATTCATGTTAAGGTATAGTTTATTTCGTTCAAAACATCTCTTTAAAGTCTTGGGCAAGCCTAGCCTTCCCCATAATTCACCCCCATAAACACTTCAGAGTATTTCCTGTTCGCCTCTTACAGATCAATAAAAACCTGCCATGTCTATTTACTTCACATTACTGAATCAGTTAACAGTGCCTAAAATGCAGCTTCACAAATAGATGCACATATCCACCTAGGTAAAGTTTAAAAATAGTGTAGTCTTTCTAACTTTAATTTTAATCTAACAATAAAATCTGCCAAACCAGGCCTGCTGTCACCATGATCATCAATGAAAATCCAGTTTCTTAAGGTAAACTGGGTGCTCTAGTTCTAATTTAGCCCCTTTTTATGAAGTTTTGTGCTTTCATATTGACAGTAATTAGGAACAATGGTCATGTCTTACTGGAAATTGAATCAAAATCTTGTTCTGCCACTGAAAATGAACAATGACAAGAGAAAGACTGGGCTCTCCAGCCGCAGTAAGTCTGTGCACAAGGCTCTGCCATTAGGGGCTATCTCCCATGGCAACAGAAACTCTAATAACAGATTCTAATATTATTGCTTTTAACAACAACAAGAAAATTGAATGTACAGGATAGATGAGGAATGATGCAAGTACTATCTATCTGAAGTTCATTACTGAAACAATCTACATGGTTTCTACACCAGGCTCCTATTTTCTAAGCAACCAGCCTCATTGTGACTGACAGCTTGCCCATTATTACAATACCTGTGCATGTGCCTCATGCATGTATTTCTAAATGGGATGATCTGGAAAGAGACAGGGGAGCCAGGATTATTGATCATATATGGATTTTTAAACCGGTGGTACTTCACTGGCTCCATTAGCCGCCCCGTATCAGGTTTCATTGGCATGATAGCAGTCTCATCTGAGAGGAGCACTAGCGGATTCTGTATTGAGAAGAGCTGCCTCACCAGAGGGGCTGAGGGTGGAAAAGAATGGAACAGTACTTCTCAATTCACATCAGCTAGCCTGACCATCACTCGCTCGCTCTTCTGACTGAACCTCTTTGTTTTCTGTTAATGAACTCCCTTCATTTCTGTTCTTAGAAGGACAGCCTGGGTTCCTTTGCGCCCGAGGGCAGCCATTTAAGGTTTAATGGCATTGCTGACTAACATTGAGTCTGGAGTCACTGTAGGACATTTTACTTTGGACTTCCTTTAGGTTTTACTTACCGAAATCAGTTTAACTGCAGCAAAAAGCCAATTTAATTTAATTTTCCGCTTTGCTCATTTTCTACCTTTCCAAAAGGTTATAACAACTGATTCAGCATAAAATATAACAGTATAAAAGTAAACTCCTTCCTTTATCACAAATCCATTCTTTAGACCATAATTGGTGTTATTTCAGGAAATTTGAGGTGAGTCTCTGGCAAAAGGTTAAAAGCAGTCAACAGCTTACCAAAAGCTGTTTTCATTTATAAATACAGATTATTTATAAATATGAATGACGAGTCCAAGCTAAACCCAAAACTAAAGCAGAGTTTTACCATCTCAAAACACTTTCAAACCCAAACTTTTCAAGTTTATTCTAATTCTATTTATTGAACCTTTAACACTTTGCCACCTTTGCATAGAGTTAAACAACTGAGGCATTTGCAGTTAGGGGTAAAGTAGTAACTTCTATAGCAGTAAATGTGAATGTCATTTTGATGATTATTCGACTGATTCGTCTGGGAGTTATCCCGCAATGGATTTGTCCTTAAAATCATAGCTGAAAATTATGTTTTACCAGAGTATGGTATGTTCAAGTTGAGTTGGAAAACCAATGAGACTCTGCAGTTGTTTAGTTTCTAACTAGTATTAGCAATGCATACCCCTGGCAATTTATTTCTTATGTTATCTGAACAAACATACATAACATTTTCATAACCAACACTATGTGCAACCAGTTTGAAGAGATTCAAACTTAAGCGATGTTTGCTACATTTCCTGTTTTACATGTACAGCAGCCATATTGGATACTAAATTCAGTACTGCTCAACCCTCAGATTTTCCCCATCAGGAGTGTTCTTATTGTTTGCTTTTTTGGGTAAGTGACAATTTGAAGTTTAATACAATAGTATTGTATTATAAACTGCAATAATGATTTTGAGATCTCATAGGTCTTGCCTGACAAGTCCTAAGCGCCATCCTGCACGGCAATCAATCTGGATTTATACTGAACAAAGACACAGAGTATCTAGGAGAAGTGAGACATTAAGTGATTATATCCTTTTAACAGAACCTGTTTTATGCAATGATCTCAGATCCAATGTCACTATAAAACTCTCATATTTTTCTATTCCCAAAGAATAGCAAAAGATGAGAGGGAAATAAGGATCACAATCAACACTGGTTAAACACACAGCAGCCAATTTTATATTAGCCTAGGAAGTTTTTGTTCTAAGCAACTATTGTTAAAACAAACGGTGTCTTTTCCTGTCTAGTCAATGTGATTGTTAATTGTCTTCCAGTCAGAAAACAGACATCCAGTGTGTGTACTAGACCTGTCTCCGATCAAAGAAGTTTGGTTTCAGCATCTCCGATCTTCACCTGGCAAATGCTGTTTCCATGGTTTTGACAGTTAGCAGGCTTCACTCATTTGTGCTGCAGCGCAGCAGCCACCGGCTAAAGCAGTTCTCTCTCTCTCCCTCTCTTCTTGCTGCTTGCTGCTTTCTGCCGCTGCTGACTGTCTCTCATTGGCACATCTGCGTTGCCTGCCTGTCTGTAATCCTTAGATGTAACCGTTGCACCTGCTGCTTTTCACAGAGTTAACGGAAAGGTTATTCGATTTAGAGCAATCCGTACAGCTGTCAAGTGATATTTGTGTTTGATGTTGGCACCCTCCCAGCAGGTTGCAAGGGTTAGTTCTGCTCAAAGTCTTTTGAGTTCTCCCCCCCCCCACTTCATGTCTGTAAGACTGCTAAATGGTGATCCATATGTAGGATTACACTGAAACATGTCTCAGACAAAAGATAGAGTATGACGTGATGTGTTTGGCATGGCATGTGAATAGACACCATTTAGCATGTCATCAATCAGACACTCATTTATAGCCACTCAAGCATGCACACAGACGGGTGATGGACACACACACACGGACACGCACTCATAGGGACAAAGAGAAAGAGGGCAGACAGTCAAACAGTAAAACAGTGGGGTCTTTGTGGCCGCTGTCTGGGAGCTCAGTCACAGCTCTATCTGTGTGAAGGTGCCAAAGGCTGGATGCACTCCTGCTGAGATCAGACGCTCAGTTTAGAAAAGAACCCTGCACACTTGAGCGTGTGGCTGTGCTCGTGTACATCTCTTCCCTAGACCTCACATTCCAAAGTATCTTCCGATAGCATGCGGTGGTGTGCGTGTCTGCTACTGAATAATGTGCATGTAAGTGCACTGGGAAAGTAGCGGGGGCCTCCCTGAACAAAGGCTCAGCTCTTTTCTGAACAATTAGCTTTGCTAAAAAGGACATCTCTTCCTCCATTAGTGGCACCACGTGCCCCCCATCACTCCATTGTGCTGATAATTCAATTATCCCCACCCCCCTGTGAGGCTCTTTGCCTCCCAGACTTCCCTCTCTCTGTCTTTCCCTCCCTCCTCACTTTTAGAAGCACACTTTGAGAAGAGCCTCTTCTACCTCAGAGCTAGAGGGTTATTTGGTAAGTATGTGTTTTTAATTTACTGTGCATTACAGTCAACAGTAACATTCAAAGAAATGGTACTATAAATCAGGCATAGAGTAGCAGACTAGAGGCAGCTGATGTTCTTTTTGATAAACTGTCTTCTTCCATTTAATAGATGACCTCAAGCTACCACGGACTGATCTGGACTCTTTTATGGAACAAATTTGTATTCACACAAATTCACATGAATTCACACGTATACACGACAACAATTGTTAGTTCACTCTCATTAGACATAGCAGAGAATATAATCATGCCTTACGATTCATTCAAACAAAGGGGACATCTCTCTAAGGGGTTATTAAAGCACCACCTTTCCTGATGAGCTGGCATCTGTTGCATCATGTCCCATCAGTGATTGCGTAGCTTTTGGAACTGTGTGTTCTCCAGCTAAGATCTGCAATGAGTCATTGCATTAGCAGAGGGAACTTACCACACAACACTTCCTAGAAATAACACTTGTGGTACTCTGGAACAGAGAACACACAATATGGCCTGTTTGACACACATATATATTTATATATATAAATATATCTTGTAAAACTGAAGTCAGTCTAGCAAAGCCTCATCCACTTGCATTTTGCTTCTTCTGGTACAGAAAACTATTTCAAAACAGCAACTATTGACAAATATTGTCACTGTTTAATCATTTGGAGACTCATATTGTTATCTATGTTATCTATGTTGCTTCCCCACGTTGAGGCTTTCTCTCCCAACTGCAGCTAATTACATCACTTTCAAACTGGTGGTATTTTGCTCATGATTAAAGCCAATATAGGCTGATCCCATACTTTGATGTCAGCCATAACAAACAGTTTGTGTTTTACTGTACCTTTTTGCAAACTAGGTGTTAGACATGAACTTTTAGCAACTTTTAATGAAAGCAGTAAAATCGTAATGAAAATAATGTGTTTGATTTAATTCAGCCTCGGGCCTCCAATTAAAATTAATCAGTTGGGTTGGATTGAACTTGGACACAATGCCTATGTGTTTGGTCTGTATCAGGTTGGACTTTTTTTAAAGTCCAATCTAAACTCTATCACAGATTTCTACTTCAGATACGGATCAGGAGGAAGTTGTGACGCTTGGAGTTCAGACCCCAGCAGGTGAAGCGCTCACAATTTAAGCTGAGTTGTTGCATTCATATTTTCCATTGCATAAGTTTAAAAAAAAAAAGTAAAATGAGACTTATAAAAGGTAGGTCAGTTTTTCAGGTAGTGTTCATGGCTAACACAGCAGCTAATCATTAGCAAAAGAAAACAAAAAAAAAGTATGAGTAGATCATGACTATCATGACTTATTATTAACAAAATCACAGGAAGTGGGTTGTAAAAGGAAAATGACCAAAGGCTTCCTTTGATGTGTCACTTCTCAGAGCCTGTTTCAAGAAGGAGGATAAGGATCCAGTGTAATGCTGTTTTACTAAATTCCACTTCTCACTCAGCAAAGCCTAAAGCTAAAATCTACAAATGTCCCAGCTGGTAGAAACAGATTGTCTCTTTCCTCTGTTAATTGACTAGCCTGGGTGTTTACATCATACTGCGCGGTTCAAATATAGGACCAAGGCAGCTATGCAACCCATTCCTCCACAGTTGTCTGTTGGTTTTCCGCGTTTCCACTCTTGTTTTGTTACATTGTTAGAGGGGGAAGTGTGCAGTGGTCTGATTAGCATCACTGTTTCCTCCTTTCCCATAACCCCCCGGACCCCAGCAGGCTGCCTGTTTACTTTTAGAAATAAAAAATGGGCCTGCGCCCGTGAGGACGTGCCCCTCATCAGAGATGGGGCCCCCCCTTCCCTCCCTCTTTCCCTCCACTCCTCTCCCCACCATCACCGCCGCCAGAGCTCCACATCTCAGATCCTCCTCTTCTTCTCTTCTCCTCCCACTGTCACTGTTGCGGTCCTGTGTCTTATCCCATTTCCTTATCCGTCCTTGCTCCTAAAACTGTATTCCTCCCTCTCCCTTTTGCTCGATCCCCCACAAGTCCCCTCCTATTCCGACTGCCCAGCTGTCAAATCATATCAAATAAAACGCAGGCCAATGGTCCCTGAGAGGCAGATCACAGCTGTGGCTCCATGCACTAAATGTGAGTGCATGTTTAAATGTACACTGAACTCACAAGTGCCTGGGAGTGGATGTGTGTACTATCTGCGTGTGTGTGCTTGCGTGCGTGTGTGTGTGTGTTTCGGCTTTACTGAATGGAAGGATGCTGTAATACAATACTCGCCAGAGTGCAGGGTGTGAATTTAATGAATGAATACACAGAGTGTGCATCACCGCATGATGTTAGCAGGATGCACACATATATGTAGGATATAGCTGTGCCTGGATTTCAGTGAGACTGCACAGACAAACACACTTCATCTTCTTTTCTTTCATTCTTGTCTTCCCTTGCAGACACATATAAATAATTTCCAAAGTGGGAAGTTACAGCAGGTTCCCTTGGTGTAAGTGTTGGATGGTTGAAGAGTGGAGCTGTATAAACAACACTATGGCATGGCTGTCGTCAGGAAGGAGTGTGTGTGACATTGGGCTCAGGGCCAAACATACAAAGTTTCTTTTTTCTTCTTTTTTCAACTCCCCCCCCAACCCCCAACCTCACATCTGTTCTGAACTGTTTCTTTCTCACACTGTCACATTTCATTTAGCAAACACTTAATCTATTTGCAATGAGAAAAGTAATATTAGATCCAACATTTTAAACCTTTTAAGTAAAAAGCCAACATGTTATGTGGAATCAAAACTATTGCAATAAGTCTTAGTTCTGAGGCATGTATGCTGAAAGCTAAACATATATCTGCAAAAACACTTTGTCTACTTAAAAACATGTCCTTTAGGCAAAAAAAAAAAAAAAAGTGCTGTTAAAATGTTTACATTTAAAGAGAGATTTGAACAGTTCAGCTTAGTTTGAATAAAACATGTGGGACTTGTAAGAATATTTTACTGTTTATTTTAATATTTGTGGTAGAGGGGGCAACATTAAAGTTATTCGGTTTAACTTCTGTTTCATTTTTGATTGGGTGGATGAATTTAGAGGAACCTTTAAGCCATTAGTTTCCTCATAAAAAACACACAGCAATGCACACAATTACTGTCAAAAACATAAACAGAACTCTAATACACTGTTGTTGCAGTGAGTTGGGAGATCTTTTGGCCTCCCCTCTAATTTCTTGCAAAACTATTCATACCTTTTGAACCTCTTCCCATTTTGATCTGTTACAACAAATTTTATTTGGTTTCAGTGTGACTGATCAGAATCATATCAGTATCAAATTATTCAAGTAGAAGGAACCAGAATACTTCCCAAACTGCATTTTAATTCAGCTCCCATATTACTCAGGTACTCCTTAAATAGTACCTGATTGGCAAGACCAATCAATTGGTCTTGCCAAGTAAACCTAGGCAGACAACTTAGTCTACCTGTTTGTAATTTAAACCGCATTAAGAATGCAGGTGTTCTGTTACCTAAAATATATGTTAAAGAACATATATGAACAAATAGCTTTATGAAGACCAAGGAATGCAGAAGGTCAGGGATATGGTTTAAAACAGGGTTACATTATAAAATAATATCTCAATCTCTCAACATGTTATACCATGTGGTTCAATTTGTACAGTTTGTAATGTGACAGGTTGGGGAAGGAGAAGTCAAAACACCTATAACTCTGGAGGAGCAACAATGATCCACAGTTTGGCTTTGAGCGTGTGTCGATAAGACAACTACTAATCGTGCAAAAAAAAAAAAAAAAAAAAAAAAAAGCGGTGGTTAAAAAAATGCCGAAGAAC